>NC_069719.1:3025750-3165750 GCF_027358585.1 Pangasianodon hypophthalmus | reverse complement strand
TTTCACAAATACCGTTTTTTTTGTGTGTGTAAACGCTCGTACGAAAGATTCAGCTCGATAAATGAAGCCCAGTGTGAGAGAGAGCGATGCAGAGACAGATGGAACGAGTGACTCAGCCAGAAAGACATAAAGGAATAAGTGGAGGGAGAGATGAAGAACGTGAGCAAGAAGAGTGTGGAGGAATCATGAAAAAATTTGTACTTTGCAGTAAAAAGGTGTTTGGCTCTCCCGATAGCTGCTAAAATATTCCCCGTCAAGTTGCTAGTTTTAAATTAGCGCTCGCGGAGCTAAAAATGAAGCAGAAGCTGCTAATTTGACTCGGAGGAATTCACAGTGTTGGTGGTTTTATGATACACACACCACTCAGGCTGGGTGCGATTAGCACAAACCAACAAACAAATGCTAATCGCTGTGACAGCATGCTAGCAACACTCTGCTGTTCCGTGTTGCTACGTTCATTAGCGTTACTGCTTTGTGCTTTCATCACATTTTTTTTTCTCACCAGCTCTTTTCTCATGTTTGAGATGTTTGGAGGTCGTAAACATTCCCACTAAGCCAAACAGAAAAAAAAAAAACACGGCTGACGTGTTAGCTCTTTTATCTTTTATGCTAATTAGCCAGCAGTGAAGAGGGTCAGTCATTCAGGACCTTATCTCCAGATTGATTGGATTAGAGCTCTTCAGATCAGCATTAAATTCACAGAGACCTCATGGTGTGTGTTTAGGAAGACTACGGTCATCGCTCTATGATTGCACACTTTGTGTGTTAGTCATCCTGTGTGGCTTTAAATAGACGTGTTTCGGATGAAAACAAATTGGAACAAAACTCGGAAAAAGCTGAAAACACGGACCACAAGCTGGGACGGTGCCTTAAAATGCTTGGGATAATAAAATATGTTTTAATCACAAAAATTTACTGTCATAATAAACAGGCTGAATCTTGGGCCTTGTCTCCCCCTCATGGGTGCAGATGGTTCAGTCCATCTCTCTCACATCTCTATCCATAATGCTTTTCCCGCAAAAAGAGGAAACTAATAGTGAGAAAGAGTGATCTGTGTAGAAAGAAAACTAAAATAGTTTAAGGAATAAAACACTCCAACATTTTATTCCTCTTATACCACAGCAATTTACAGACACAATTTTTATTTATTAATGAACGACACATTGGACTTTTTATCCGTTTATTCGTAGTTACGTTAAATGTTGTGGAACATTCATCGTCCCCTCACCAACCTCTCTTTTTTCTCTCTTTCGTAAAAAAACCCAGCTTGTCATGTTACCGAGAAACCACAAAGCGTAAACTCCTCTGTCCTGAAGATGTCAGAAAACCTAGTTACAGCTTTACCTCTGACACTGGAGACTCCTTCCATAAATGTTAAATAAACATCACCTCACAGAAAACTTCACCATATTAATGATTACACAAGTCCCTGTGAATGAGCTGTTACTATAGAAACGATAACGTATTAGAACGAGCGCATTAATATAAAGCTGGGATTTGCAGCTGCACTACTGTCAGAGCTGCTGTTCTAGGAAATCAATCAACACCTTCTGACCAATCAGAATCCAGAACTATTCCAATAACCACATACAGATTCACACATACCGTCAGCTGATTTTTTTTTTTTTTTACTTACGTATTTAACTGCATCTGTTTTTATGTAAATGCTCAGTCAGCAGTTTGCTGGAGCAGGAAGCATGTTGTGCCAGGTTCATCAAGCTGTAGTTATTGAATGGCGGTTTATGAAGCCACCAGGGGCTAGCGATGTAATGGGACTAGAAATCGAGCTGATTGAGTAATGTGGCATCGTATAATATCTGAACACACACCCCGTGTCCTTGACCCTCCGGTTATTAGTCAGTGTTTCCGCAGCTTTGCTATGAATAGCTTTAAAATAAAGCAATAAAACAAAGTGATAGATCTCTGGCTTGGGTGCAAACCAGCTGTGCTCACCTCTGCATTGATTCGCTGCTGTTTTGTACATCTGCTTGAGTTTAATTTCTCATTCGAGAGGCACCACTTTATCAAAATAAAGACGCATCATATTGTGTAAGGAATAAAACACTCTGTGTCTTGCTGTTATGGGAAAATAATCAGTGATGGACTGGTGTAATGGAGCGGAGTTACTGTTACCACCCCATCCTCCATTCTTTTCCTTTAACACCACGTCCCAAAGTATTTTATTCCACTTACAAAACGGATTTGACAGTTTTTATTTATTACAGAACGACATGCCATACTTTTTATCCATTTATAGTGACATTTAATGTTGTGGAACAGCTGTGAAACAAGTTAGTTCCTGTTCTCACTTACATTATAGCAGCTATAAACACTCGTTCCTTTACCAGCCTCTCTTTTTTCTCTCATTTTAATTTAATAAGCCAGAAAAACAAAAATGAAGCTTGTCACATTACGGAAAAACTGCAGAGTGTGAACTCCGCTATCCTGAAGATGTTGGAAAACGTAAAGTTACAGCTTTACCTCTGACACTGGAGACTCCTTCCGTAAATGTAAAATAAGCATCTCTTTACAGAAAACCTATCAACGCTGACACGTTTCATCTGTCAAGTCCCTGTGAATGAGCTGTTACTATAGAAACGATAAGGTATTAATATAAACCTGTGATTTGCCTTGAAGCCGGAGCTACTGTCAGAGCTGCTGTCATAACAAAATGAATCAACACCTTCTGACCTATCAGAATCGAGAATATGAATATTAATGCTGTGGTATAAACAGTTATAATGAGTCTTATGCAATGATTGCATCAATCTTTCACTCCACTTCTTCACCAGAAGGCACGATAGCTAGTTACTGTTTTTTTTTTTTTTTTTTTTACCATATTTTTCCAACTGTAAGTGACAGGTGATGCTGACCACAGCCCCGCCCACTCATTTTCTATTGGCTGACACTTGCAAAAATTGTCATGTTAGTGTTCAAATATAAAAACGTGAGACGAACATTTCAGATTTTAAAATAATCAATGACATGGTGGTGTGATGAAGCGGAGTTACTGACACTACTAAGAAAATTGATTATTTTAGTCCTTTTATACCGTTAAAAAGCTTTACAGAAAACATACTGTAGCAATCACAGCGGTGCACCACTTAGAGCTGTGGTTCTCAAAGTGCGTTTCTTTTTTAAATGGTGGAAATCACAACCCACTATTCTCAAACTTATTATATATATCTTTCAGTTCTTATAGCTTTTAGCCATGCAATACAAACCTCACTAACTTTATAGAGTTTATTTTTACAGTTAAAGAGGTCCCTTGCTTCAAAAAGTTTTCCAACCCCTTGCTTAGAGAACGCAAGAATAAGCTTTGCATTTGCACTCATACCTTTGGCACTAAAACTAAGAGCTCGCATGCCTCTTTCTGCTTAGCTTTGGCTTAGCTGTACTAACACACACACACACACACACATACACTCAGCTCCCTACTCTGAGAGAGAGAGAGAGAGAGAGAGAGAGAGAGAGAGTGAGCTCAGGTGCTATCATTATGTCTCATCCCCAAACACCTATTTTTCTCAGTATTAACCCTCACTAAACCACACTCTCACCTGCTACACACACACACACACACAGAGTATATAAGATATTTTGATATATACAATACATTACTGAGGAATAATCTGGTGTGAGATTTTTTAGTGTTATGGATACAGACTTAAGTCTTGATAAAGTAAAGTGATGAGGACAGAAGTCAGAAAATTTGGTACACTCCATTTTTCCCTGGATGGAATTCACATAGTTGTAATTATGATTTTGTTTTCATCATTATTCCACTCCCAGCTGCGAAAGAGGAGAGGAAGAAAGGAAAGAGAAAAAAAATAGTACAACACGGAAAGAAAAAACAAAGAGAGTAACAACAATAACAACTTTAACTCAGAGAGAGAAAGAGAAAGAAAATGAAAGACAAATGTGATCATTAGGAAATAAGGATGAGGATAATGAACAAATGAGAGCAGGACAGAGTGTAAAAAGAGGAAATGATAAACGGTAAATCCCATGCTACATCCATGCAGAAAAAATAATTCCATTAACGAACATACATTTAGCCGTTATAGAGTGATTGATGTGTAAAAAAAACGTGTAGCATAGCAGTCCTCATTTATTTCCCCGGTACCAATCCATACTTGTTTCGTTGTTATCCGATAAGCGATGCGTGCACCCTGACAACTCGCCCGGGGAGACGAGCGTCTGTGTCGTTAGCGAGAGATTTATTTTGACCCCGGTCTCGTAGACCACTTGATTGTTTCGTAGCATGTACATCTCAGATCTCTTAGTAGTAACAAAGAGCAAATTGGCGTCCCGTTGTGAAGTTCATTCTGTTCGGTGACAAGCAAATCACTTACAGTGGTGGAACTGTTAATTATATTAGTTGCATTTGTATAAAAAAAGGATACAGACATGAATGTTGGTGCTTTTCCTAATATCCAGAGGCTTTTTATAGCTGTGTATTCACAGTAGAAGAGGATGAGTAGCTGATGATGTGACTTTCCCTGAGAAACATTAAAAAACCATAAAGCTTCCTGAAGATGTCGTAAAAATTAACGTTACAGTATTACGTCTGACTGTTACAAAGCACTGACACTGGAGTCTCCTTCCATAAATATTAAATAAACATCTCCTTACAGGAAACTTCACAATGTCAACAATTACACAGCTATTTTTAATCCGTTTGGAGTGTCCACTGTACAAATCCTGGTATAAGCGCATGAATATAAGCCCACTACTGTTAGAGAAAACTAATCACCACCTTCTGACCAATCAGATTTGAGAATTCTCAGAAACAAAACATAGGCAGGAAACAAACTCTAAAATGAAAGTAGAGAACTAGAGCACACATGATTGGTCGAAGAAATTTACAGGAGCATTTGGATTGGTTGATTTGAGAATATTTATATAAATTTGTACAAATGATGACTAATCATCTTTTAATTATATCCTGTAGTGTGTAACATCGAGATTCGTCTTATATTAAACAGGAGGTCACATGATCAAATTTGCATTCGGTTGATCAAATTGAACGTAAGCTCAAGGCTGCTTAACATCTCCAGTACTTGCTTTTAAGAAGATCATATTTAAATGATTATGAAGCATGGCATAATGTTTGATAATTCTCCGTCACTGATGTAATGAAAGAATTGGACTCAGACGCTTGGACACCGCTCAGTAGGAGACATTAGTCGCATCCCCATGGCCGCATCCGCAGATATCACAGATGGCTGTGATTCGTCCTTCCATTTCTCATCATTCCAGGAGTAATGAGGAAGCAGTGAAGCTCTGATCTCTGTTCACAGGCCCTTCCTATGCCATCAGGCGCGGCCCCGCGGGCTTTTGGGCTCTCCAGATCTAACTGTAATAACATTAGGGTCTAATGCAGGGTCCCTGTGCTCCGGGCTCATATCGACTCGGCCAGATCTTTAATTTTAGAAATCCGTTTACAAGCTGTGGTGCTTATACGATTGTGCTAGTGTGCTAGCTGCTCAGGATCTTTGGGTTTAGTTTAAACCTGATGTTGTGTTCATTACCTTAGCCAGTAAAATTTCACTGTCCCAGGCCAACTCATTGGTTTAAGGTTCATAAGGTTTATACACAACTTAAATATATGAAAATATGCAATGTATCTTTTAATAATAACATTTATTTCAGTTATTTATATATATATATATATATATATATATATATATATATATATATATATATATATATATATATATATATGTATATATAAAATTTTCATTGAATTGGTGTGCCAGTCCTAGTCCTAGTGAAGGAGGCGTGGCCACGATGTCTATTGGTCCTAGTGAAGGAGGTGTGGCTTTTGTGTTTGTCAGTCTCAGAGAAAGAGGCGTGGTCTTTTTGGTTGTCAGTCCTTGTGAGGGAGGCGTGGCCTCTGAGTGAGGCCAGTCTCAGTAAAGGAGGTGTGGCCACTGTGCCTCTCAGTCCTAGTGAAGGAGGCATGGTCTCATTGTCAGTCTCAGTGAAGGACGCGTGGCCACTGCGCCGCTCAGTCCTAGCGAAGGGGGCGTGGTCTATATACCTGTCAGTCTCAGTGAAAGAGGTGTGGCCTTTGTGTGCGTCAGTCCTGGTGAAGTAGGCGTGGCCTCCATGTCTTTCAGGTTGTTCAGTATTTTGTTTACATAACTTTAAATAACTGTGTCAACTGTCTCAAAATTGTGACGAGTATTTTTCTTCTCTCTTTTGACTTTTTGTATTATGTCTTATCAGTACATTTCATATGCAGAGAAAAAGCAGACTGCAGGAGGCTTAGCATTTTCAATAGAGATAGACAGATTTAGAGAGAGAGAGAGAGAGAGAGAGAGAGAGAGAGAGAGAAGACGCAGAAGCTTTGTGCCACTCGACAGCCATCTTATAAAATGGAACATCTCTTATTGGCCGATGGCACGCAGCCCAGTGAAGTGGCTTAGGCAAGCACACTATTAAACATGCGAATGCACACACACGCACATATACACACACACACACACTCCAGCACTGGCACACTCCTGTAGCTTATCTCCACTCAGAGCTTGGCCAAAAAGCATCAGTTTAACTGCAGGAAACTCTCTGAAGAGCCTCTTAAAGAGCCACGCATTATAACACCACTCAAACACTTGTGTTCTATTTCAACAGTCCATCAAGTTTCTGACTATTGCAATTTATTTAATCCATTTTAAGAGTCAGCTGAGAGAGAGGACTGTGTTGGGTTAAACTTTTAAGTCCTACACAACACAGTATTTACACTATACACCTACTCTTAAAAACCAAAGTGCTCCAGAGAACAAAAGGGAACATAACAAAAGCTTCACATGTGTTTTCAAATCCAAATTCAAAACGTATTTATGTTCTTTATCCTGGACTATTGGTTGTTATTTTATCATTATCTTTATCATTTTAAATATCATGATACACATCAGTATTCCATTCATAAATGATTGTATAATTTTATTTTTGTTTATGTGCATAAGTATATGTATTTTTTTGCTTTTTTATGTAAAACACAAAGATTTAGAACTCCAAAATAATATTAAAATATATAAGTAATATCAGATCTAATTACTAAAGGCAGAAAGTTTGATCACTTAAATACGCAAATGTAGCCACAGTGTATTTATTTGTCTTACTTATATTCATAAAAATTCCTAAAAATTCACACACCTTCTTTTGTATAAAAGGTTAAAATGTCAGGTTTCAGGTTGGATTAGCTGCCAAATCTTTGGACGAAATCGAAACAAAGCTTTGTGTCTTTTATCTTTAACTTAACTCAGTAAAATTGCTGTTACGCTCTAAGAGCTGCCAAATACAAAGACTTGTTTAATATTTTTATTTATTTAATTATCACTCTGTACATTTGTGTGTTGTCTGTCAGTTTAATAGTGATTAAATGAAGAGTAAACACAACAGGGGAAAAAAAACAGCACATCCGGAAGTGTTTTATTCCTCTAACACCACAGCATTTTAGCAACAATTACAATTTCAACTTATTAAAGAATGTCATACTTTTTTTTATCTGTTTCTAGTTACATTTCACAATGTCAAACATCCTTGAAACAGGTTCCTGTTCTGATTTATTCTCTCTCTTGAGTTAATAAGACAAAAAAACAACAACAAACAAACAAAAAAAAAATGCAGGTTGTCATGTTACTGAGAAACCGTGAAGCGTGAACTCCTCTGTCCTGAAGTTACACCTTTCCCTCAGACTGTTACAAAGTGCTGAAACTGGAGACTCCTTCCATAAATGTTAAATAAACACATCCTCACAAAAAATCTTTACTACATCAATGATGACACACGTTTCCTTTTTTTTTTTTTTTCCCTCAGATTATGTGGAAAGTCAAACAAGCGTCCACAAGCCCTCGTGTGTTGTTACTATAGAAACGATAACATGATGACATATTAAAATGAGAGCTGCTGTTTTAGAAATTTAAAGTGTTCGAGCAAGAGTAGTGAAAAATCTAAAGGGAATGTTTTTAGGTTCAGTTATTTCTGGTGTGTTTCATGTCTGCTGATTATTAGCCTCTCTTTCGTCCATTAGAGCAGAAACATTTTCACTAATATTATTTCTGACCTTTGGATTGGAGCAGCCTGATGGTATTTAAGTGGATTTGGGCCGGCGTGCTCGGACAGCTGTTTATACTCAGCATCACTGCAGTAATTGAATCTCTGTCCATGTATGACAGACATACAGGGATAAATCTGGCCAGCATCACCGGCGGAGACGAGCCGGACGCATTACAACCGGGACGCCAGACACAACAGTTACAGAAACACAAATTTTTTTAAAAAATCTGTAATTAACTTCTGTACTGACGCCAACAAGCAAGTGAAGCTTATAGCCACCAGAATAGCATTGTGCAAAAAGCATGCTTAAATGCACTTCCTGATTTTGTCACACAGTTAAATCAGCTAATCACAAGCTTGATATTGTACCAGTACTAACTTTTTGTTTTTGTATTTACACAATACAATAGTTTCACACCCTTAACTAAACTATCCTGATATCTAAAGCAAAATAGCTTAACGTTAATGTTACTCCTGTAGCAGTAGCTAGCTGACATTAAGGAGCAGAATTTGCTAGCACACTACTAGCTAACTAACATTAGATAAACTATGTTATGTAAGGACGTTATGTAAACTCGATCAATAAAGGTGTTGATTATTTTTCAGCAAGTCCTCAAGTGTTTTATTCCACTTATACAGCAATTTTTATCAAACATTTTAGAATGACATTTTTTTATATAGAGAATTTAACAGCGTTGTGGTGTAAGTAACTCTAACCAGTAGCCAAGTTCACCAGGAGGCTAGCTGATATTAGGCTAAATTGTTAGCAAGCTAGCTAATATCATTTGTTGTGTAGGAAAAGCTCGGTTTAAGCTCCTAAACCCTAGAAAACCCTGGATGGTTCCATGTTAGCATAAGCATTTTGTATTATTGTAATATTAAATGTAATGTGGATATATATGTTTGTTAGCTGATTGTGTAAATAAAGCAGTACACTGAGTTTAAGTAACGTAAAGTAAATGTTAATGCTGATGTTAGCTAATCAAGTTTCCAGTTGGATGGTCTAAGCTCCGCCCATGTTGATCCAGAGACACCTATGGTTCAGGAAGAACTAAGAAGAGTTCAGTGTTTCTTTTTTGGTAATGAAGAACCAGAGCTTTCATCCTGCACTACTCTATACAGAGGGAATCTTTAATGTTACCAAAAATTGAGAAATATGTCTGTATTTTAATATCCTCTTATCTCAGGATGAGAGCGTGCATTTGTTAATAAATACTGAAACAGCATGCTGTTATTGCTTTTATGCTGCTTTTTCTTTCTTTTTGAAATACAATGTAGAAAAATCTCTTGACATAAAAATAAATGTTTATGGTCATTATCGCTGGATTTAGAATCGCTGTGCTGTAATTAGTGTGCTTTTGTGAGGAATAATAAGCAGTTAAAGGTCAAAACATCTGAGAACACTGGCAAGTACTGTTTGTGTTCCAACATTTGTACATGTACATTTATTTTTTAATTATATCTCTCAAAGAGGATAATTTCTAACGAATATGAGTCTAAAACAGTGTGTTCATGTCGACAGAAGGCTGTAGGGACGATAAAAATTGAACACTATATACAGTATGTGATATACTTATCATTAAGAGCTATATTTCTTTACACACACAAACACACACACACACACACGCAAACACATTCTTACTGTAAAGCAATGACTCAGAGATCAGCTTAATATCCAGTCGGCTAAAAATTCTCTAAGCTTGGTATGATGAGCTTGATATTATACTGTAATTAACCGCCCAGTGCTGCTCACTACATAGCCATATCCTGTCATATTTCCTCATTATACTCATCACAGTTATTAGCCATATAAACAATCCTGATGGAAATGATCCCCAAAAGCCTTTCCTATGTTCGCAGATCCTCCACGGAAGACTGAAATAAGAGTTGAAATAACCTTTTTTGTTTCAGGTGTATGCTGAGTTACTCATCTTTAACTAGGCTTAGTGGGTATTGTATCAGGTCCATCAACCAAGCACTTTGGTTGTTCTGTACAATGTATTAGCCCTTCTCTACCCTGTCCATTACCACAGGACCAACACTGAGCAGATATTAATCAAGTGGTGGACCATTTTCAGTGCAGCACGGTCACTAAATTTTATTTCATGTAATCAGGACTGGAACATAAATGTTTTTTTTATTTCCTTGGTCCTTATTCTCCTTATTATTGGAAGGCAGCTGTCCATGGTGCTGAACTCCATCCGGTAGCATGACTGGTTCTCTTCCTGAGGACTTACCTGCACTATATGAGCCAAAAGTATGTGGACACTTGACCATCACACCCATATGTGCAGGTTGAACGTCCCATTCCAAAACCATGGGCATCAATATGGAGTTGGTCCCCCCATTTGCTGCTTTAACAGCCTCTACTTTTCTGGGAAGGCTTTCCATTTAGAACAATGCACACAAAAGCATTAGTAAAGGTAGGCATTGATGTTGATGAGAAGGCCTGGCATGGAGTACCAATTGATCAAAAGTTGTTGAGGTCAGGGCTCTGTGCAGGACACTCGAGTTCTTCCTCTTCAACCATAACACATCATGTCTTCATGGAGCTTTGTGCACTGGGGCATTGTCATGCTGGAACAGATTTGCTCCTCTTAGTTCCAGTGAAGGGAAACTGTAATGCTACAGCATACAAAGACATTCTATACAATTGTGTCCTTCCAGCTTTTTGGCAACAGTTTGGGGGAAGAACCTCATATGGGTGTGATGGTCAGGTGCCCACATATTTTTGGCCATATAACGTATATTAGATTGTATTGCAGATCTTCTTCTTTCTCCACCAATGTGTTGTAACGCTTGGTCGGAGGGTTGGCTTTTCTGCATTGTTGCATCCATTTCACACAGTCTGCTATACCCTCTTTGGTGACATTGGCTGCACACATGTCTTCCTTTATCTCATTCAGCGATCGTTTATTTGGTCTTTCACATTGCTGCTTGCCTTCTGGGCTGAGTCCTAGTGCTATTTTGGCTACTGAGTCTTCACTACTTTATAGCACATGTACGTACCATGTCAGGTGTGCTTCCTGCATCTTTTCTTGAGTTGGGGCAACACTGACGGTCTTCCATACATCAGTGTTTGTAACTCTATCAAGCCTTGTCAGCCCAATTGACCACCTATTTCCATGGCACTCAAGACTTGTTCATGTTTCCTGGTTAACAGCCAACACTCCACTCCATATAATGCCACTGGTCTGATGACAGTTCTGTAGCCCTTGGATTTCAGACGTGTTGGGATCTTGCGCTCAGAGAGGACTCCAGTAGTTTGGTGCCATTTTACCCATGCTGCGTTTGCTAGCATTCGTGCATATCATATTGTGTCACTATCAACTGTGACATAGGATCCAAGGTATTTAAATTCTGTTACCTTGTTAAGTTGTTGTCCATCTACATAGATGGTACCATCTGACTGGTCTCCACATTCGAGATACTCTGTTTTCTTGATGTTAAGCTGCATCTCAGTCACGTCTTCCACGCCTGAGATCGCGTTTTGACATGACATCGCCTGCATAGTGTCCATGGGTGTCTAGTTTGGATGTCTGCTGTCAATGTATCCATGCAGAGTTACATGAACAGCAGAGGTGATCGTATAGACCCCGATGGACTCCTACCTTAATTTTGAAGGGTGGTGAGACTCCTGCTGCACACCTGACTGCACTGGTGACATTTTTGTACAACAGTTGGACCCATTGGACATATGTTTTCGGTACACCATGGGCTCGGGAGTGCCGGATTAGCTTTCTTGGCTGCAGATTTCAGGTATGCTTGGAAGTACTCAGCATCTCGTGTCTGGAACCACTGTTTGAAGGCAGTCTTCTTTACTTTGCTTGTTGCTTGTTGTACTGCTTCATTCCACCACCAAATTTGATTGAATTGAAGATAAATGTTTAACTTTGATTAGAGCTGACAGATTATTACTACTACATCTACAGTAGGTAATGACTTGCTTGTTAATTTTGTATTTATTTCTCAACTATGAATTAAAACTGAAGGATGTTGGTGGTATGATTGTTGCTGATAAGCAGTGGTATTTCAGAGATTCAACTAAAATGTAGGGAAAAGTGCACATCTGTACATCTATACACATCAACAGTAACTCCAAACTGAAAGCGTAGGACCTTACTGAACATCAAATTGAAAAAATAACAGTAAATTGTAGTTTTTTGTCAACCATTTGTAAACCTAAAATCTCTATATAAAAATATGATTAGAAATTTTAACATTACTTCCTCAGAGCAGAGCGCTGCAAAAGAAATGCAGACTCAACATATTTTTGACTCACGTCAAATATTGGCCTTTTTGGATCTTTTGTGACTGTTTGAATTTCCATGGCACCAAAAATGTATTGCAATTTTTCCTTTAATGCTATACTGCCTCTCTCTCTTTCTTTCTCTTTCTCTCTCTCTTTTTTCTCAGCTGTGTCAGTACCTCCACCTACGCATTGCCCGTATTAATAAATATACCGTACGATACGCAATTCTGAAAGTGACATTTGCGTAGTCCGGCGTGTAATCATGTTTATCTGGAGCTTAGTTGTTCAGAACACGGTTGCACACATGCAGCTGATCCCAGTCAACACGTGCACGATCCCAAGCAGCAGCTGTATTCTGGCGATTCATACACACGCCTGAGAATACATCCACACTCCTCTTCAGTGACTGGTTTTGACACCACAACAGCACTCGAGCGCAAAACAGAGTGGGATCGGACCGCCACAGAGCAGGGGTTCTCAATGCAATCACTGTGTCAGTGTGAAAAGCCTGAGATGTTGACTCACCTTATTGACTACATAGTGCACTATTTTGGGATTCTGCCATTTTATAGTCAAAACATAGTGGGAAATATCTAGTACATTCATGAAGTCTGACAATACACTGCAATAGTCAGTGTTCACATTATGTAGCCTAGCACATATACAGTACCCAGAATGCACCTTACTGTTTTTAAGAACTTCTGTCATGTACACGTACATGTTTGGGCTGTGTATGTTGTTTTATTGGCGTATATGGTACATATTTACATTAACTGTGTACTACTCGGCACTGCACTGTCTCTTACTGTGCCTGTTGTCCTGTTTTGTTAGTTATTTACTGTCTTGTGCTGTTTGCACATGTATAGATGTGCACTTTATGTAGTAATGTGTAGTCTCATGTAGTTTTGTGTTGTTTTATGTGGCATCATGGTCCTGGAGGAACGTTGTTTCGTTTCACTGTGTACTAACTAGCTGTATATGGTTGAAATGACAATAAAGCTTGACAATAAATGACAATGAAACTTGGCAAGATCAGATTAACTTAATGGCATTTTTCCATTTAAAACATTGTGAGAATTCATCATACAAACCTGAAACATATTTTCAGAAGCTGTAGTCAAGGCTTTTCAATGTGCCAAGTATTCTACTACAAAAATGAATTAGATAAAATACCTAAAAAGACAAAAATTAGATAAAATACCTAAATATGTAAACCTTTTTTTAAAAAAATTAAAAAAATAGTAATAATGATCACCTCAGTCTTTAACAAACACGAAATCAAAGTACTCAAATTACTGCACATAAACTACTACACTAAAACAGTGTGTATAACATTACACAACAAATATATTATAACCAGTTGTGTAGGCAGTTTTGCTCATGTTCAGACATAAAGGGTTCAGGAAAGCAGGAAAGAAGTCACGCTAGTTTCCGTGGTTGGAGTAAAAGGAGAGTTGACGTAAACAGATAGCTAATTCTGATTGCTACTTTAGTAGACCAAATGTAGCTCCGCCCCCCCTGAATCAGCCAGCAATTCATAGAAATCTCTTAACTGGAAAAGGTAACAGTGTTCTTTCTTTTAAAGTCAGTGTTAAATTCACAACAGAAGCTAGCGCTAACAATAACAGCTAATTATAAATGAGTTGATGGTGGATATAAACATTTTGAAAAGCTTGTACTTAAACGTTTTAACAGGCGGTGGATGTACGGAATATGGAATGTGGTTTGGGAGATAATGGTAAGACTTTTAGGATGTCGTTTTTGTGGCATTAGGATGCAATCTGAAAATGCAGAAACACCTTAGTCTAGGTTTTAGAGCGATGAGGAAAACATCATGAACATCTGAGGTGAGTCTGTGTGTCACAGCTCTTAGTTAACGAGGCCCATTTTTGATGAATGAGCCCGCATGTGATGTGTGACTTATTCTGTAAATGGCATAATATTGCATGTGACCCTCAGTTTGCCCTTCAAACAGCCGGTGAAGCTCGGTGTGTATTTGTGTGTAAAGTAGTTTGCTTTAGATGACAGCCTCGCTTCAGTATCAGTGCAGATCCTGTGTGGATTCAAATGACACAGGAGCCTTGAAAGTCTAAAATATAGTTCATTTATTCATTCATTCTCCCTCGTTCTCTCTCTCTTTCTCTCTCTCTTTCTCTCTCTCTCTCTCTCTCTCTCTGAAAAAAAGTCCCTGAAATGGAGTTATTCATTTTTATTCAGCTTTCAAGGCACGTCACACATGGTTAGTGTATCAGTGTGTGTGTGTGTGTGTGTGTGTGTGTGTGACGATCCCAGGCCGTTAACCATGATGCAATAGGGATTAATACTACACACAGGGCTGCAATCAGACGTGACGGTGTGTACGATGATAAATTGCACTCCTCCTGCAGCTGATTTCAGCATTACACCACCATCATGCCAAAGGCAATCATGGGAAATGTAGTCTGAAACTACAATTATTAGCCATAATCCTCCTCTTCTCCACAGCGGCCGGTCCGAGTGATTGAATTCAGTAGTGCAGAACGGAATTTCTTTATCCTGATATGATTTATTATGCTCAGAGACGAGGAGGCCATCACTGCGACCTTCATTTCGTCCTTTGTATTATGGCGTTGTGTTGTCAGGGGTTGATTAGTTATGCCTGGACAAGCCGACGCTGTATTGTACATAGCCTTGAGTTCCAGTACTGAGTTTATTACACCCTTTCATCCTTGATTAAATTTGCCCGCCATCTTAAGAGCTGTTACATTACTTTGTCTCTTCTAGTGAAGTTTTTTTGATGAGCACTTGGACTGACAGGAGATCTCTATACTTTTACCCAGAATGCATTGCACTCAGAAATACAAAGTGGTTATTATTTCGACAAGACAACATTTGCTTTGTTTAGCTGGAGATTTATTTAGCCAAATTGTACTGTAAATGGCTTCTGTCAATCACTGAAGATGAAGGAGGAGCTTGTGGGCTTCAGAATATCAAGGGGAGGAACTCGTTGGCCTAAGGTAATCAGGAGGAGGAGCTTGTGGAGTTCAGTATATCAGGAGGAGGAGCTTGTGGAGTTCAGTATATCAAGAGGAGGAGCTTGTGAACTTTAGGATATCAGAAAGACGAGCTTGTGGACGTCGGGATATCATGAGGAGGAGCTTGTGGACTTCAAATATCAGGAGGAGGAGCCTGTGAAGTTCAGGCTATCTGGAGGAGGAGCTTGTGAAGTTCAGGAAGTTAGGAGGAGGAGCCTGTGGAATTCAAGTATCAGAAAGAGGAGCTTGTGAACTTTAGGATATCAGGCGGAGGAGCTTGTGGAGAAATTAAACTTGAGGGAAAAGAAAGTCCGTTTCATTTCTCTTCCTTCGCGTCTTTAATTTCAGTGTGATATCAGTGACACATTAATAGCTCTTAGCGGATATGAGCAGGATGAAAAGAAAACTCCTTTAAAGTTTTTATTGTTTTGTGTTTCGTTTTTGAATGTTTTGTGTGTGTGTGTGTGTGTGAGTGAGAGGTTGCTTATCTCCCAAAGCTGGAAGATATTCAGGAGCGATTTGGGAGTTGCAGGGGTTTTATGCGGTAGTGATGATCATATATTATTAATTCCACCATATACTCTCAATGTCTCTCTCTCTCTCTCTCTCTCTCTCTCTCTCTCTCTTAGTCGTTGCAGCTTATCGTGGCGTAGAATGATGAGCTGTAGGAAGGCTATCATCTGCAGCCCAAACACACACACACACACACACACACCGTTCTGCTATAAATAGTTTTTACCACCTACACCACCAACACCAGTTTCCCACTCTCTGTGCTCTCCGTTCTTCTTGTCTCTTAAATCTTTCTTTCTTTCTCTTAAACTGTTCTTATTCTTATTTCTCTGTGTATGTCTGCATTTTTTTCTAGTCTTCCTCTTTTATCCATTGATTACTCTCCCTCTCTACTAACCCTCTCTTGCTCTCTCCCTCTCTTCTCTTCTGTCTTTGTATCTCTTTATCGTTTGATGACTTCTGCACTTGTCTAAATGCTGCACTCCATCGTTTCTTCACTCTCAGATCTTCACTTTCTATCATCCAGAATTCCTCTCATTGTCCTGTTTGAATCTCTTATGTAACAAGCACATATACACACACACACACACACACACACTCTGGCACAAGTCTGCCTTCTTTTCAGCAGTAATGACCACTAACGAAGCCGCTGGGCTGTGAACAGAGCAGGCGTCTCTAGCCGCGGGTGTTCGAGGTGTATCTCCATTACCCAAACACTCATTCATTAAGAAAATGGACATGAGGAAGAAGTATTGATCTGACTCGGAGCCTCGCTGAGATCCACTCTCATCTCACAGCCCGTGTCATTAAGTGCCACTCACACAAGTATGATGTATAACAGCTATAAATCTGAAAATCCACACTGTATTTACATCATTGCAGCTTTTCCTATAAAACTAAAGAAAACTAAAGCACTCCAAGTCATCTTCTTTCGCCGTCACTCTTCCTCGAGTCTTATATTCTGATATTTAACTGCAATCTGAAGAAACGTTCGGATTTATAAGCAGATGTGCCTGTCTGAGCTGAGATTCAAAGTCAGGTTAATACAGGAAGTCCTGATATCATGTGATTTTGAAAAGAAAGTGGTGATATCATGTGCATCCTCCTGTCGTGCTTCTGACTATCACTGATAGACGACAGCATCATCCGTGGCTTTGGAGGCGTCCAGGCTCCAGCGATGAAGCAGGACCGTGGCCAGTGTGTCATGTATCAGAACCTAGCTACAAGTTGGCAGTAACTTCTAGTCACTAGCATTAGCATGTCCTCTTTTTTTTTTTTTTGTAATTCCCCTTAACAAGGTCAGGAATTCTTGCAAAACTGGACCGTAAACAAACCTAACAAGTTATTAGTTGAAATTAAGCACATTATATAATTATATAAACCATGTGTGCACACATGCTATGTGTTGAACAGCAACAGAAATATTAGTGAATTCTTGTATAGTGAAGTCGCCTTGATAAACAACACACTTTCTTTTTTTTTTTTTTTAATTTTCATCTTTTGTGAGCTAGCATGGACAAGGAAAGATAAGATGCATCAGAGAAACGTTTTGTCGCTCTGCTCCGAAGTCAGACAGAAGGTTATTAATGTTCGTACAGGACAAAAAACAGACGTAAAGGAAACACGTATTACGAACCACGGCGTAGGTTTTTGTTGATTTTAAAGCTGCAGACACGACGTTTTTCCACAGACAATTAAATCATCTGACTTGACAGTGATCTTGGTAGTTGAATCTATCGCTAATGCCTGGTACCATTGTCATCCCATTGTCAGTCATCCCAAGCCTAGAACATAAAGAAACGTTAGCTAGCTAGCTTTTTTTTTTAAAAAAAAAAAAAGAAAACAGTGATACAAAAGGCAGAAGTTAAGTGTGAGAGCATTACATCATAATAAGCAGCTCCTCCATATTGTTTACTAGTAAATGTTAGCACTTCTGTAGCCAGCTCTGCTCGTGTACACATGCTGCTTCACAGAGCGGCGTAACACACTCGGAGGAAATCGCTATCTGCCCTCTTCCTCATACATGAGCTCACAGACTCCCACGATTGGCTAATGTTAATTGCTTTGACTGACAGGAGAGAGAGAGTATGCCCCTCCCACTCAGAGAGTACGGCCAGTTTTGCTGTCTTGGCTCCCAGCTATGGATGCATGTGTTTTTTTTGTGTTTTTTGCGCCACTCTGGAACCTGATGTGATAGATGCTGCACTAATATAAGATGGTGACAGAAATGATATGACCTGGAGGTAGTGTGTAACTAATGAAAAGCAGAGGACCGAGGATTGATCCCTGAGGAACATGAGCCATGGCAGACTTGTGTTTGCCGAGGGCAACGGAATGATGTGTGTTAGTTTGATAAGATCTGAAACAGGCAAAAAGCAAGTGTGTAATACCGATAAAGCTGTTCAGGAAGTCCAGGAAGTTTCACAGCATCTCAGAAAAGTCTTATATAAAGAGTAATGTCAAAATGAACTTATATAGTTTCATGAAGCAAAACTTTGAAAAACAGGCAAGAGGCAAATGTTCAAGGCTATGTACATAATATCCATTATGAAGGAATGAACTACAGATCTTATAAGATATTGCAGATGATGTCACTGAATCATTTTCTGTCCACTATCAGCCTCTTCTCACAAACTTTGTGGTGCTGTTATGTCACTGACGGGGTGGTGTGATGAAGCGGAGTTGCAGTTTCCACGCCCAAATTGATAACTTTCGTCCGGAAAAAAAGTGTTTTATTCCTCTTATACCACAGCAATTGGCCAACTATTACATGTTTTTATTTATTTAAGTGTAACACATCATACTTTCTAATCCATTTATACATGGTTAATGTTGTGTAACATCTGTGAAACAAATTAGCTCATGTTCTTACTTAGTTTATAGCAGCTATAAACAGTCATAAAGTGTAAACTCATCTGTCCTGACACTGGAGACTCCTTCCTTAAATGTTAAATAAACATTTATAAAGTTCGCCATATAAATGACATTATTAGTGGAGTGTCTGCAATGCAAGTCCCTGTGAATGAGCTGTTCCTATAGAAACGATAACGTATTCGAACATGCGCATTAATATAAAGCTGTGATTTGCAGCTGTGCTTCTGTCAGAGCTGCTGTTCTAGAAAATGAATCAACACCATCACGAGCCATTCTAGCAAGCCAGATATTCTTCTGCAACACGGCAGTATAAAAGTGAGCGGTCACTGTTTAGCTCCATCTCCATGGTTACAGCATTCTCGCTTTGGGATTGTGGGTGGTGTAATACTTCACCAGGAATTTCAGGACTTTAGCAATAATTTTTTTTTAAATTATTGACTTTTATTATTATTGTTTCTCAATCTCATAGCTCTTGGGAGGCCATTCAGAAGGTTTGTACATTATCGCCAAACCATGAATAACATTTCTACCTCACCGTTCAGCACTACGAGACGAGAAATGAGGATGTCATGGTTTACAGTATCCACGGCAACCCTGAGATCAGTAGGACCAAGAAGAGAATGTTGAGGGAAATCGAATGATGCTCCCAGAAGCTGGATTGAAAAGGTTCAAAAAGACCACTGTTAGCTAGGAAGCGCTAAAATTGTGAGGTCATGATATTTTTCAACACATTAGCAAGGAAGAGTGGGTTAGAAATGGTGTATAATTCTTCCCTTAGGCAGGGTCAAGGCCAGGTTTCTGAAGAATAGTGGAAACAGGCAGTTTTAAGGGAGCAAGGAACAGATCAGAAAAAAGTAGACATAAATATTGCCACTTTGTTAAAGGATCTGAGGAGGGCATCGTTGTAATTAAGTGAAGGAGACAGTGGGGGGAAAACGCAGGGATATTTTGCTGATTTTATCTTTGAAGACGCTAAGAAAAGCATTCGTTTGATCAGCAGAAGTTGAAAGTGCAGCAGAGGGAGGCTGGAGGAGTTTGTTAATAACGGCGTAGTTGTGGACTGGAGACCAGTTTCGCTGATTACAGAGGGGGAAAAAAGATGAACAGAAAGATAAGAGTCTTTAGATTGGACAGATGATCGAGTGAATCCAGTTTTACACTGCAAGGTTTTAAGATTATTACTGTACGAGTACTCATGCTGTACAAGTATAAATAAAAATCTCCAAATTCTGTAACAGGCTGTGTGACGAGTGTGATCTCCACGGTCAGAGTATATGATGAAGATGCTCTAATGATTGAATAAAGGAACTGAATACGTTCTGCTTACGTCATCAAGCATCCGTGCAGAAAACAGGCTCCCATAAACACAAAGCCTGAAGCCAGCTCGAGCGAGTGGGGAGATTTTCTGTCCATTGGAACGTTTCGTTTACATTTCTTCATCGCCACATCGCCTTAGCATATAGAAAATGTGTTTTCAGATGATTTCTGTATAATTTCTGCTTCACTTACACACGCTCGTGAATTACATAGAGACCCGCAGGCTCATGTTACACTATTGTGGACTGAAACGCTTGCTAAAAGACATTTCTGTCTGTGGCGTCCCTAACAATGTGTGTAAGCTTTCAATGCTGAAATGTCTGAGAGGGAATACAGTAGCAGGACGCAGGTGCGGAAAAAGGTACGTCTCCTAAATGAAGAGTGAGAAAAGTTAAAAGATGATACAGACGTTTGTGTATGTGTATGTGTGTGTGTGTGTGTGTGTGTGTGTGTTACTTAAAGTGTAGCCTCGGGGCCCCTGATTACCTTAATCCTACACTGACCACTGTATATAAAAAGCAGCCTTTATTTGTCACATATACGTTACAGCAAAATTTTTTCTTCTCTCCCCACTTGTTAGGAAGTTGGGGTCAGAGCACAGGGTCATCCATGTCTACGTCCCTGGAGCAGAGAGGGTTGAGGGCCTTGCTCAAGGGCCCAGCAGTGGCAGCTTGGTGGTGCTGGGGCTTGATCCCCAACCTTCTGGTCAGTAACCCAGGGCCTTAACTGTTGAGCCACCACTGCCTACATACATATATATATTTGTGTGTGTGTGTGTGTGTGTGTGTGTGTGTGTGTCAGTAGTGCAGTACTGCAGTAGTGCTTTTCTACAGATCAGAGCCTAGGCTTAGACTTATTAGTGGTTGCCATAGCGACACCATGTTGACTCGCTGATTTCAGAAACATTTGCACTACTTCTTGGCAAATGTGCAGGACTCTGTGTGTGGGTGTGTGTGTGTGTGTGTGTGTGTGGGTGTGTGTGTGTGTGTGTGTGGGTGCTCCTTTTTCTTACAGCTTATGGATTGAAAGTTTGCTAGAAGCACTCTTAGCCATTTTGACTCTGTGTGTGTGTGTGTGTATATGTGTGGGTGGTAAAAGTTTTATAAATTGTTATTCACTGAAACTGATGGACACAAAGGCCACACCTCCTTCAGTGAGACTGACACACACAGAGGCCACACCTCCTTCAGTGAGACTGACACACACAGAGGCCACACCTCCTTCAGTGAGACCGACACACACAGAGGCCACGCCTCTTTCACTGAGACTGACACACACAGAGGCCACGCCTCCTTCAGTGAGACCGACACACACAGAGGCCACGCCTCTTTCACTGAGACTGACACACACAAAGGCCACACCTCTTTCACTGAGACTGACACACACAGAGGCCACACCTCTTTCACTGAGACTGACACACACAGAGGCCACGCCTCCTTCAATGAGACCGACACACACAGAGGCCACGCCTCTTTTACTGAGACTGACACACACACAGGCCACGCCTCTTTCACTGAGACTGACACACACAGAGGCCACGCCTCCTTCAGTGAGACTGACACACACAGAGGCCACGCCTCCTTCTGTGAGACCGACACACACAGTGGCCACGCCTCTTTCACTGACACGCCTCTTTCACTGAAACTGACACACACAGAGGCCACGCCTCCTTCAGTGAGACTGACACACACAGAGGCCACGCCTCCTTCAGTGAGACTGACATACATTGTGTAAACTACAGGTTTAAATTATGACACTAACCAAAAAACCACTAACTTCATTTGTGGATAAAAGGTTTAATTTTTAAACATTTTTTGTGTTAATGAGCGATGTTAGTGAAATCTACCAAATGTGCTCTCGCTGGTTAAAATGATGAGATTTTTAGCTTTTTCCATTTTACTGTTATTCTATTCGTTTTATGAGATCATTTCTATTTGGTTGCCTGTCATGTGCCATTTTTAATTGTTCCACTATAAAGCACTTTAATTTCCAACACAATAAAAGATAATAAAATATTATTATTATTGTTGTTGTTATTATTATTACTGAGCGCCTGAGCACTCTATGCTTCATGTTAGCCTGACATAAAGGAGTTAGTGGCCCTCAGGCAATACACACCGAGCTATACTGACTAGCGCATGCACTCCCTGTGTGTACATCATGACACACACACACACACACACACACACCCTGGTGGACTGTTAAATCAGCATGCCTGTGGTTTGCTAATCGCCTGATACCAAAGTGCTGAAGGCATGCATGCAGTGATCACACAGTGTGGGAGGACACACACATACACACACACACACACACACACACACAAATCATCCAGTGTGGGAGGACACAGTTGCATCACTCATACACACAAACACACACACAAATGCATGTGCTGGGATCATAAAGCGTGGGAGCGTACAGAGTCTCTCTCTCTTTCTCTCACTCAATCTCACACACACACACACAAGCACAGACACACACACTCACACTCACACAAGCACAGACACATATACATCATGAAGTAAGTGGTCCTATAAACAGATTTGTACTGATTTTTCTTCATGATATAATTTATTTTTGTGTTCCAGTGAAGGAGGCGTGGTCTCTGTGTGTGTCAGTCTCAGTGAAGGAGGCGTGGTCTCTGTGTGTGTCAGTCTCAGTGAAGGAGGCGTGGCCTCTGTGTGTGTCAGTCTCAGTGAAGGAGGCGTGGCCTCTGTGTGTGTCAGTCTCAGTGAAGGAGGCGTGGACTCTGTGTGTGTCAGTCTCAGTGAAGGAGGCGTGGTCTCTGGGTGTCAGTCTCAGTGAAGGAGGCGTGGACTCTGTGTGTGTCAGTCTCAGTGAAGGAGGCGTGGTCTCTGTGTGTGTCAGTCTCAGTGAAGGAGGCGTGGCCTCTGTGTGTGTCAGTCTCAGTGAAGGAGGCGTGGCCTCTGTGTGTGTCAGTCTCAGTGAAGGAGGCGTGGTCTCTGTGTGTGTCAGTCTCAGTGAAGGAGGCGTGGTCTCTGTGTGTGTCAGTCTCAGTGAAGGAGGTGTTGCCTTTGTGTGTATGTGCTTTTCTTAGTTGTTAGCTTTATTAGCAGTGAAAAACACGCAGATTTCACACACTAAACATGACTTTATATTTTATAGGTCTCCGATCTGTCACTTTGACTATTCACACAGCCGGCTAGCATGGAGAGCTCCTCCCTCTATTAAAAAAGAATAATAATCTTAAATCTTTGTCATCTACATCATCTTATTTGCTGTTAACAAATGGCCTAAAGTGGATTATTTTATACTTTAGTGGAACCAAAGTCAACAGCACCACCAGCACTCGTGTAAAACTACACAGAAAGAAGTGAGACGCGAGGCTGGAGCTGATTTCTTTCTAGCCCAGACTGTAGATTTGACCTATCAGTGACAGTCATGGCAGGTGATTACACAGAGTGACACGCCCCCTAGGGGTTCCTTTATTTAAGCCCACTTCGCTGTTACATCTGTAATACGAGATGTAATGAGGTGGATTACTTTGGATGAGAAACTAAAAGGAAGTAGATTAGGGATGTAACCAATTATAAATACATTGAACAAATATAAATATATTGAAATATATTGAAATTCTTTTTTTCCTGGCAGCTGGTTAAGATTAGAGATGTGCAATAAGGGACTAGGAGACAAACAAAGACCATGTTCATTAACATGAACGTTTATAATGTGTGATATAACTTTTATTCATTTTATTCAAAGGTAAAGTGCTCAGACAGGTGGGAACATGAAATGAACAATCAAGGTAAAGTCTGAAAGACAGAAGTAGAAGATATTTCACTTACTTCTACGGGAATAAAAATATTTAATAAAATATTATATTAATAATAATAACCGAGTGCTAGATCTTCCGTCAGCTGAGGTGTTTGTTCACGGATTATGGCTGTGCGCAGACAGACCGTCCCGTCCTCCGTTTATACACCGCCATTTCTTTTGTCATAATCGAATGATTAGTTTTATTTGTCTTAATTTATGGGTTTGTGTTGGCTCGCTTTCATTATTGTTTATATTCTCTAATTAATGCCAGTAAAATAAAATGACTGGCTTTCACAAAAATGTTCTGAAACATTTTTCCGAAATGATTGGATTTTCACGAATACCAAATTTCTTGTGTAAATGCTCATATGAACAATTTACGAATAAATCAAAACAAGATCTTTGCAATGGTGGAGTTTTTTTTTTAAACTAACTTACTCTGGCGACCCTGCCATTCACTGTCCTCTCCACTCCTCCACTGAAAAACAAGAATGGAGCAGCGTGTTTCCTGCCCCAATGGATGTGTATTAGCGCTTGTTGCAGTTCCCATGTTTGACCACTAGGTGCAATAATAACTCTATGAAAGCTAAATGTGGAAGTGAGAGCAGTGAGTTGCTGCTAACGACGAGCACAACGTTTCTGTTTACATGATTACGCACACGAGAACACATGAAAATTTAGCAAGCATGAATGGTGTGGCCATTCTGACTTTCAATGTGTGTGTGTGTGTGGATGTGTGTGTGGATGTGTTCCTGTGTATGTGTAATAGTTTTATGTCTATATTACGACAGCGCGTGCTATAAGGCCTAAGCCTTATAATTAATGTTGAGTTACTGATAGTTACTATTCATGACTTTTTATACAAGTTAGCTTGTGCTAGTTTTCTGTAAATAGTCTGTTGTTTATATTAAAGTTTGATTTTTTTGTGTGTGTATTTGAGGTTTGGTACCTTTTCTAAGAAATTCACCAAAATTCATCTTCCACTTTCTGACATATTACAAATAAGCCTTATAGCATACAAATGTAGTTAGGTAATGTTAGCATGCTAGCTAGCTAGCGTCTTTAATTGTATTAATGTGGCAGGTACACAGTTTGATACTATAAAGCAAAGGGTGTAAATCAGGATACAATACCGCATTTATGCACTAAAAAATCATCAGTTTCATTGATTTTCGTACAACTTCTGATGCTAACCTCGCGCCTCACCTTAACATCAATCGCTTCTACAATTTTCACAAGCTAAACCAGAATAAAAAATTCATTCCCGACTCTAAGACGAGCCTTTACGAAGAGCCATTACCGTTCTGATCCCATCACATGTCAATTAAATCCCCGAGTGGCTGTTGTTCAAACATAGCATGCAGAAGATCTGACAAACAAAACATGATTAGCGATTAACGTGTAATAAATTGAGCGTAGAGGGAGGCAGCGCCGTGGCATGTTTTATGTATTCACTGTTAATTCGAGCAAAAACAACATTAATTTGGCGGAACGAGAGCGTCACGGCGCTTTGTCTCAGGTTCCTTCTGTTCAGCGTCATCGGGCTTGTGCACGTCTCCTCAGAGATTAGGGCACTTTGTAGGAAGTGCACTTGACTAATTCAACCAAACAAGTGAAAAAGTCTAAAACACATGCTGTTACTCTTTTAAACGCTTATTCTCCGTGTGTAATATATGATATTAAATATTTATAAATATGTTTATAATCGTGAAGAATGATTGCTGTATTTAATTGAATTACGGATTATTACACATGAATTAGCTCGTATTAATTTTGAGTTTGGCACGGAAGATGAAAGCGGTGCCTCAGAAAAAGGGGGGCGAGATGTGAAGCCGTCGCATTTCCCATGCGCTCTGCTTTTAGAGATGCAAATGAAGGAGGAAATGACATCACGGAGACTTTAATCAACCTTTGCAGAGGACAAGCAGATGCTGTGTGTAATTAGCGGAGACAGTTAAACACACTGCACCGTCACCAAAGTCACAGAGTCACAGAGTCACTGCGGTCAGGAAAAGGACGCTGATGCAACACAGCACTCATCGCTTTCATCACATTTAATACCATTTTTTATATTATTAATCAGTTCTTGATGTAGCGTTATGGAGTAGAGTCCACTTTACTACTTAATACACACAAAATTATTGGCACCCTTGGTAAAGATGGGTTAAAAAAGGTTCTTAAAAAAGTCTTTGTAGTTAATTAGCTTAATCTCACAATGAATTATAACATGAAGTAAACTTTTAATTGGAGTAAATTTATTCTGAGAAAACAACACAAAAAGCATGTGAGAAATATTGGCGCCCCTGCGTTTAGGTATTTTGGTGTTCGAGTTTCCTCCTAATTTTTTAATCAGATTGAAGAATAATAATTCAATCTCACCAAGCGTTATAGGAGCTGACTGTATGTATAAAATATGTGTTTATGTCAATGTGTCATTTAGGCATGCTACAGAGAAAACCGTCTTAAAGAAACAGTTTGGCTAAAGAAACAGTTTGGCTAAAGAAACAGTTTGGCTAGAAATTACACGGAATCCACTGTAGACAAGTTGCGTTCAGAAGCTGCAGTTTTAGGTAACTAAATCAGGTATATAACATAAATAACATCAGAAGATCACAAAGAAGCAACGATCATTAAGAGTTCATATCTATCTGTATCTATCTGGGGCATAAAAAGAAATCGTCGGTAGTGGCTAACAAGGTAGCTAGCTAATATCCAGAGTAAGAACCTTAAGGCTAAGTTACTAGCTCGTTACTACTAGCTATATCAACATAATGAAGTATTAATTCTGTTCATTCTTCCACGTAAAATATTATAATTGATGTGGCTGAGTTAGTTGTCGCTTAGGGCGACTGTATGTTTAGAAACGGCCTTATTACCTACAGACGTGTGTGGGACTGTCTTCTAATCCTGTAGTTATAATTTTTCTTCATACCTGCTTGTGATATATTCTAGCGAATTTAATTCTATTTCTCAAAATATTAACACTTTAGTAGCTTAATGTAAGCAGTGCAACCCTGACCAGGCCGTTACTAAGGATGAATGAAGGAATGCTGTAATCACATTACTCTGTGTCGTTGTTTATCTCGTGAGCTTCATATCTGAGCTCTCGCTCATGACTCCCACTCACATGCCGCAGGATCTCTGTCCTGATGTTCACCCTCTAGTCTCAAGCAGATGCAAAAAAAAGGATTTTTATTTATAAAATATTATCTGTTCATTCCGGAGAATAATATATTTATATTTGGTTACATTAAACAAATGGTGTGCAGTTTGTACAATTCTTGAATAAAATCTAGAAGCTTCTGTTTCTTGCTCTAGTACAGAAATAAAGAAATACATTTCAGACACCACATGGGTCTTGCCTGCTCGACTATGTTTTGGTTCAGGAAAATATTGCAGTACCTTTAATATATGACCAGACTTTCTCTTGAATCTCCTAGCTTTAATATCCGAAGCTCCTGAAGACCAATTTATCTGGTAAGCTGCTGAAATTCCTGTTCCTATAAACTCTAATGAACAGAAAGTGTAGCGGATGCTTTTGAACGTTGAACGTCAAGAGCACTCCATCCTTCATAATAAACCTGCGCTTTTCTCAGGAGGAGATTTCACCACAGCAATTAAATGTGGCACGGATCAATATGTATCCGTAGAGATGTGTATTACAGTTCAGGAACTTAATGGAACGGGTTGAAGGTCAAGACCCGGCGCTCGCACAAGAGTGTCATCAGTAACGTGAAGTGCAGGAGAAGTGTGATAGATGGATCATATTCTGACCAATTAAAGCTGTGAAAAGCACATGGGCATTAGAGATTTAAAAAACAAACAAACTTGCGTATGTGGCATTGTCTTATAGCTGCTGTTTTTCTTCTATACATCGTGTTTCTTCTCATTTATTTTGAAACGCTTAGCTCGGAGGCCACTCAGGCCCAATTTTCCCAAAAAAGCCGTGCTAATTTATGAGAATGACAAGAGCGACTGTGTCGATTTTTTCCAAAACACCCCGATGCCTCTTCTGAATGGTTTTATGGTGTTTACAATGCAGCGCTGCCTTTGGGGGAAAAAAATTGATTAGCTTTAGCGTCTCATCTCAGAGCGTGGCGTCATTAATGCGGAAACCCAGGAGGCGTCGCTTTTGTCGAGTAAGGAACTTCTTGCTTTTAAGTAGTCAGTAAATGCACCCAGAGGACACGAGCCAAACAACAAGCTTGCACAAAATCTAAAAGGGAAACGGAGAAACGCATGGAAGTTAAGATGGTTGGCAGATAATTTAAGTTCCCCCGAGGACCAGATTAGAGAAACCGAGGTGCGACGAGGACTTTCTCTGAACACCATCTGTTTCATCTTATCTCTCTCTCTCTCAAAATGAGCTTTCAGCATGTCATCTCTTGTCTAATGTAGTTATTTGACAATAAACAAGTGATTATTCCGTTTCTTTCTTACCTGACCAACATTCAGTGCCATTATGTTATCTAGAAGTCTCATTAAAATAACAAATTAAAATAATTTTATCATATTTAAACCTTTCCTATGAGTACTTCAACAGAAAATGCAATAAATAACCATCTAAACCGAGAGAAGCAGAACAGCTTAAATGAAAACCATTTAAATATAGCAGTTTTTAAGCTTTTTTGGTCACATTTATTTCAACATTTAAATCTTTTGCTATGTATTTTATTTTTGTTAAAAGTCCACACTGTAGACTTGTAGGGTATTAGGCTTCAAAGGGACACGCTAACAATCCACAACTGTTTGAGAAAAGAACAAAAAGATTAAAAGGTTAAAAGGTTAGGGTTAAAAACAGCACATTTGTTAATACTATATAAACATCAATTTCTACAGATTCTACAGTGAAAGCTAAATTATTAGTAATATGCTCATAACTGAATACTAATTTCGCTAGTTGCTTGCTTAATAATAAAAAAGAAGCTAATGTTGCATTTTAGCTTGCAGTTGTCATCTTTCATTCACTCGTCACTGTACTGTAGCTGCGTCTCTGATGAAAAAAATCTCTCAATGTCCAGAGGCGTCTGATCTCGCTAAGCCTCACCAACAAAGCCCTAACTGAAAAGCGTGAAAAAAAGCAAACTAGCTAACTAAATGATCAAAAAATAAAAATAAAAAAGAGCTAATTCTATGTGTGAGCGTTTGTTTTCACTAAATGATGTGAAGTGTGTAATATTTGGCTTCAGACTTTCTTTTTTTGTTTTTGCTGTCATCTGTTTGTTAAAGTAATATAACAGTGTCATTTCTGTTTCTATCTGCAATCTTTCCTCATCCTTAAAACTCATCTTTTGTGTTATGTGCTAGCCATTTTACTTAATGACTGCAGACTCCTTTTTTTTTTTTTTTTTTTAAGTTTGACCTACATAGCAGCAGTAACCGAGTGTGTGTGGTATTTTATTTTTTTTTGCTAGTGTATTCCTCTAAGAGTTCTGTTATACATTTCAGTTTATAGATGATAGAGGGGCTTAATGAATGAACAATTACATATTACACACTTGCATATCACACACACACACACACACATCCACTAGGCTTGATGAGGAAATCAGTGCTTTCACTTAACCACCTGTTTCTATGCAACAGGCTGTTAAAGAGTATGTGGGTGGAGATGAGGGACAGCTGTAGTGTGAATTCAGTCTCACACACACACACACACACAAACACGCACAATGAAATTTCATACCAAGACTGTGTAGGCTTTCTCTCAGAGGGCAGCTCTTTTTTATCATGTTTCTGCTCTTTCTATTAGTTTGGAAGATTTATTACCCAATTCATGAAGGAGGCCACTCCCCTATCACTAGAGCTGACAAACACTGAGGCCACGCCTCCTTCACTAGAACTGACAAACACAGAGGCCACGCCTCCTTCACTAGAACTGACAAACACTGAGGCCACGCCTCCTTCACTAGAACTGACAAACACAGAGGCCACGCCTCCTTCACTAGAACTGACAAACACAGAGGCCACGCCTCCTTCACTAGAACTGACAAACACAGAGGCCACGCCTCCTTCATTGTCTCTTAAAGTGGAAAACCGGGAATATTGACACTGAATTTAATAAGAAGGAAAAATAAGATGGAAGCTTCTAATCCAGCCAGTTGTGCTTAAACATCCTTCTCTCTCTCTCTCTTTCTCTCTCTCTCTCTGTCTCTTTCCTTTCATCGTAAATGAGGTGTAAATATAAGTGAAGTTCCTCATAATGGTTGTATAACTGATGCTTTTGGACAGAAATAGTTCACTAAAGCACTTTTCAATGTCAGGAAGTCTCACACACCATCCATTTCCTCTTTCTTTCTTTGTCATTCTCTCCACCTGCGTTCTTTATCTTTCTCAAACCTCCTATTCTCCTTGTTTTTTTTCTTTTTCTTTTCTTTCTAAGTCTTTTTGCACATTCTTTGCCCTCTCTCTCTTTCTCTCCCTCTTTACTGACTCGTGCTGTTGTCACCTGCTGAGCTGGGCTGAAGATTCATTCACTTCATACACTTCATTATATAAATACACATACATTCTTTATGTACCTAATTTACTAATAGGGAAAAACGGGTGATGTATTATCCATTTCCAAATTAGTGATGAGCTAAATTTAATCATCTCTCCCTAAACAGATGGGACAGTGTCAGTATAAATAACATTACTAGTGTATTTTACAGCAGATTTTACAAAACCCCCAAATTCTATCTGCCTAGAGAAAAAAATCAATTTGTTGTAAGTCACAGTAATATAGCAACCATTTTTATATATTTTTTAAATATTTGTACAGCCTCAATAACTTCAGCTTAACTTCCTTTTAATTTAACTTCCTTTTAATAAACTTTATTAAGAAAATCAGAGGGTTCCTAGGGGCCGTGGTTGGGTTCATCAAAGGTCGTACCTCAAAACCCATGTAGATGATGACCATTTCTGAATGCTGTTTAAAAGGCATGATGTTAGCTCTGTCGTGCAAATGATTTCATTGATTAATACTAGAAGCTGCGGTCTAGACATATTTTGATGTTAAGGGAACTGGGATTAAGCCAGTGGCCCTGAAAAAAAATAGGACACTTAGGGTTCCAAGAACAGAGGACCCTGGATATATGGAGCCCTGGGAATAGCAGACCTAGGGGAAGTTTATATATAATATAGGACAGTGGTAGCACAGTACCCTGGGAATATAAGACCCTGGGAGTATAGGACCCTGGGAACACACACATACACACATACTGTGTGTTTACATATTATATATCCTGCTCAAAGTATATATACTGCTCAAAAAAAAGAAGGGAACACTTTGAAAACACATCAGATCTCAATGGGGAAAAATATCATGCTGGATATCTATACTGATATGGACTGGGTAATGTGTTAGGAACGAAAGGATGCCACATCGTTTGATGGAAATGAGAATTATCAACCTACAGAGGGGTTCTGGTGTTCAAAGGCAAATGCCAATCGAGCTCCACAGGGCCCACTAGAGGACGTCGGGCCCTCAGGCCACCCTCATGAAGTCTGTTTCTGATTGTTTGGTCAGAGACATTCACACCAGTGGCCTGCTGGAGGTTATTTTGTAGGGCTCTTGCAGTGCTCATCCTGTTCCTCCTTGCACAAAGGAGCAGATACCGGTCCTGATGATGGGTTAAGGACCTTCTACGGGCCTGTCCAGCTCTCCTAGAGTAACTGCCTGTCTCCTGGAGTCTCCTCCATGCTCTTGAGACTGTGCTGGGAGACAAAGCAAACCTTCTGGCGATGACACGTATTGATGTGCCATCCTGGAGGAGTTGGACTGCCTGTGCAACCTCTGTAGGGTCCAGGTATCGCCTCATGCTACCAGTAGTGATACTGACCCTAGCCAAATGCAAAACTAGTGAAAAACAGTCAGAAAAGATGAGTAGGGAAAAAATGTCAGTGACCTCCACCTGTAAAACCATTCCTGTTTTGGGGGTCGTCTCATTGTTGCCCATCTAGTGCACCTGTTGTTCATTTCATTAACACCAAAGCAGCTGAAACTGATTAACAACCCCCTCTGCTACTGAACTGACCAGATCAATATCCCAGGAGTTTAACTGACTTGATGCTGTACTCTGATTAAAAAGTGTTCCTTTAATTTTTTTGAGCAGTGTATATATATAAAATTAAAGCGTGTCTGTGTGTGTGTGTGTTTGGTTGGTTGGTTGGTTGGTTGAGACAACATAAGGCCTAAAATAACTCGAGTGAACAGACAGAAGGTAGGAGTGTATCATCACACACTGACTCACCTTTTATAGCGTGACTAATAAAAAGACTCAGCTATGAACGCCATAGCCTTGAATAACCCAGTACTGTGCGTGTGTGTGTGTGTGTGTGTGTGCTATCCTGCTAAATGGCATTATCTTTTCTGTATTTCGTCTTGCTTTGTTTAATACATCTTCCTTTGTTGGTTCACCATAGTTCATGAAATGTGTGTGTGTGTGTGTGTGTGTGTGTGTATGTTGCATAAGCCCACTGACCCATAACAAAGTTAGAGAGCCTGGCATGCAGCCGGGAAATACAATTTAAAGTGTAACTGCCCCTGGTTTAGTGACACACAGAGAGAGAGAGAGAGAGAGAGAGAGATTTTCAGTCTTTCATAGAAAAAAATATTCAGTTTTAGTTAAGCATCGAGGCAAATTCATCAATGTAGAAAAAAGTCAAGTTGCTTTATTGTCATTTCAACCATATACAGCTGGTACCTTACACAGTGAAGCGAAACAACGTTCCTCCAGGACCATGGTGCTACGTAAACAACACAGAACTACATGAGACTACGCATCAAGAGTCATCAAGAGTCGTGAGAATTCTTCATCTCCACATCAAGAGTCATCAAGAGTCGTGAGAATTCTTCATCTGCAGTTAACTGCTCATGCTACACAGTGTAGCGCTGTAGCTCTTCGTGTGTGTCTGAATCTGGATAATCCACAAGACTGCAGTGTTGAACTTAAGGATGAGCGTCCCGGGCCTACCTCAGTAAAATGTTTCAGTATGCTGGGGTTAGCAAAGACTCGTATACAATGAGACATCTCCCTTACCTCTGTAGAAGGAGCTTCATCTACGTTAAAAACTCGTGTTGAGGAAAGTTTTGATAATTTTTATAAACATTAACTTGCTGTAGTTAACAAAGTTGCCTGTTTTCTTTGCTAATGCCAGATGAGACTAGCATGGATTCCAGTAGCTTACATAACTGGCTAGGAAGTAAATCAGATTCAAGCTGATGGTTAAAAAAAAAAAAAAAGTTGCAACTTTTTGACTCTTACTTTTTGAGTCAATTTTTTGCCTAACTGAGGAAGATTTTGACACGTCATCTCAGTATTGATTTCTCAGTACTGACGGTTTCTGCGTAGCTCAACATGTAGAATTTGATTTACAGCCTGTGTGAAGCGTGTGCGTGAAACGATTACCGCTGATGCCACCGATTTGAAAAATTGTAGAATGCTATTTTCTAGCTGAGTAACCTCCTATTTTTTAGCTCCACCCCTTCATTTCACTGGCGCCATACACTAGGCTCCACCCCTTAAAATATTTGTAACATGAACGTGGCTCAGTATTATAAACGTTTCACTTGCATGCAATTCTTGTAGCTCCAGCATAAAATGTAACACGTTTCGCTTTACTACAATTGAAGTAAGGGGAAAAAATTGTACACTTGATTTTTGGCCTATAATTGTTACAGCAAGTTGTTAAATGGTTGAGCGGACATCACACCGAACACTCTCTCTTTACCACTTACGATGTTTTTGATGCTATTCCGCAGTCTATGGAGAGTTGGTGGATCTCTACTGCATTTTATTTCAGGTAAAGTGAAATCTGCTAATTAGCTGAGGAGCAGTATCTGCTTCCTGTCATCCAGTCAGCTTCCTGTCAGCCAGTAGAAGTTTGGCTACAGGGAACTTAACCAGTTTTTAATAAGGTATACGGAGGGAAGGTTTTGCAGACGAGGATGGGAATTTTTTGAGATGACGCACTGCATATAGCAGGCGGTGTGTCACATGGTTCTAGCACTAATCTCCAGTACTGGGGAGTAATTTTATACATTTGTTCCTTTCCTCTCCGTGATGAAATCCATACTGGCAGCGCTTGGACGCGACACGCAGCTCTACAAGGTTATGAGAGAACCTTCAAGACACGCTGTGTGCTGCTTGATTTTGTGTGGAATTTCTTTTGATCATTAAAAAAATGGCTCTAAAATCAGTCTTAATCATCAGTACTAAGCGCTTACGAGCCTGTAAGGTAACTGAAATGCCATTATGAAAATGCCAAGTAAAAAAAAAAAACCTTCAATGCCACAACTGTCTGAGCGCTTCAGCAGTTTTAGATCAGATATTGGATATTAGCGAAGCAGATATAGCTGAGAGATAGCATTAGAGCAATAGATTTAACACCCTTGCTCTCTTTATAAGAGCAGAATGTCTAACAGCTCCATCTTCATACTGGTTATTAGTGATGCCTGCTGATCTCCAGGACCGAGCTGAGATGGGTATATCAGACGTATAAGGAATATAACAATCAGCGCTGTGCTGTTATAGGAAAATAATCAAAGACAGAGTGGTATGATGAAGTGGAGTTTCTGTTATGACCCCAAAGTTGATTATTTTCTTATAAGAGCATGTCCTATAGTGTTTTATTCATTCAATGTTGTGGAACATCCATGAAAAAATGCCATCAGTCGTTCCATCACCAGCCTCTCTTTTTCCTCTTGAAGTGAATAAGAAAAAAAAACGCAACTTGTCAAGTGACTGAGAAACTGCAAAATTCGTCTGTCCTGAAGACTCTCCCATGTTGTTACAGATTTACAGCTGACTATTATAAGGCGCTGACACTGGAGACTCCTTCCAAACAAATATCTCCTTAGAGAAAATCTCACCATATCAATGATTACATGCATTTTTTAAATCTGTTTATGTGGAGCATCCACTGTACAGTTCCCCATATAAATAAATATAAAATAGAGAAAAGATATTTCAATGAATTTTTCTGTAAAAAAAATTTCTTCCCAGTGAAATAAACATTTTAAATCTAACATCACACAGAAACCAGTTTTATGGTTTTGTTAAGTATGCAATTCTACTCATATCAATAAAAGAAATTTTTAAAAATATTTCCGATATTCAGAACGTAGTTTAGGAACATCAGCAATCAGGGGCTGAAGTTTGATTGATTTGGTTTTTAAAAATGACCCTATTAGCCTATAGCGTCTTGCGTTAAACAGATATTCTGCTCTGTAGGTTTCGCTGGAAGGTCTGCGTGTGGGTGAGAGGAGACACGCTTTCATTTTTCCTGGCCCGAGGTCGAGCCAAGGCCCCGTCCTTACGTTTAATAGAGTGTAGCTGTTTTTACATAAAGATGTGAAACTCTGACCTCGTCTCTGAAAGCCTGATAAAGAGCAGTTTTAAGCAGCGGTTACTGTGGCAACCGTGGATCTGATTTAAAGCCCTCCGCGAGCGTGTCCTTCAGTGTTGCGTAAGCGCGTTACTCATAAAGGCTTTCCTATGGCAAGGCAGTGCTCTCTTTTCACATCCAGGGGTTTTCAGGGTTGCTAAAATTCAAAAGTATTATGCGGATCCCCCATCGTGCTTTTTCTGTACTGCGTGGGCAGGAATGTAATTCACAGCATCGCTCACGGAGTGCACACCCCACTTCACTGTAAAACTGTTTCATTTGTCTGCCACGGAGAATACAACAAGCACAAGAAGACGTCTAAATTAGTGTTTAATTGGTGTACGGGTGCTCATCAACCGGTGATTACTTCTTTATACCCATGCAAATATGAAAAATGTTGCTGCGAAATGCCTGGAGATGTTTGTTTTGCTCTGAACTTTGGGTGCTCTAAATGTCTTTGGGATTCAGAAAACACATCTGAGGATGAAATGATGGAAGTAATGCCTTTAGGTATGAAATATGGCTCTCACGTCACGTCTTATCTCTGCCGTCCATAAGTTCCCTAAACCTCCTCGATGGCTTTTCTGTTCTTCTCTGGTTAGCAGGAGAGTTCTGCTGCTCTCCAGACACCTCAGAACAGATGAGTCACTTCATCGTGACATTGCTAATTCATTCCTTTAATGATAAACATTTTATCAAACCGCCGCTGTGACTCGCTTCAATGGAGCGTGATATATTTTGAGGTGAAGAATGAATAGAAATGCTGTGACACTTGTTTTTTTGTAACTGATTTTGTGACTGTTAGGTTCAGTGCGCTCAGAGCGATTCCTCCATCTTTCTGTCTCTGATGAAGATCCTGACATCACAGCCTTTACTTCTGCAGCACTTAATTATTCATGTAATTATTTGGCTGGTATTTTTTTTTTTGTTGTTGGTTTTGGGTTTTTTTTTCCTTTTTTCCCTTTTTTTTTTTTTTTTTTTTTACAAAAATCTCTGAGAAAAGAGTGGACAGCGAGATTCATCTGTCTTCACTACCTGGAGCTGTCACTGTAGTGTTCTGTCAGAGTAATAAAATTTCAGCCAGTGAACTCCCCATGCGGAGAGAGCCTGACAAACACACACGTGAGAGAGAAAGACAGGATTTGACAGCTATGAGGTGAAGAAGGCTTACAGAGGTGCATAATAGATAAAATGGAATATATTCATGTTCTTCTGAAATACAAAATCTTCCATAATTGATTTTTCAATTTTATTGTAATTCATTAACTGAAAATTACTTTATTTCTTTTTATACTGTCATAGCACATGCCATGTTTTCATTCCTCATAATAAGAGATTAAAAAGATTTTTTTTAAAATAACAAAAGGAGCATAATTTTATAAAAGGAGACACTGGAAAGGTGCCATACCTTCTTAATTCAGTTATTATTTTATCTGATCTTTTCTTACAAACTAATCTATAATACTCATTAACAAAAAAAAAATCCTCAGCATCTTGATTTCTTCCTTCAAAATTGATTCTTTCCATTTTAAATATTACTCATTATTGACAGTGATAATATACAGTATAAATCACTATATACTGTAGAAACATGTATAAATATTTATCATATTTTTCTGCTAGTATAATAAAGAATTTGGTGCATTCTGAAAGTTAAGTGTATATTAAAAAACTATTGGCTCCACAAGACCTCTGAAGGTGTGCTGTGGTATCTGGCACCAAAACGTTAGCAGTAGATCCTTTAAGTCCTGTAAGTTGCGAGGTGAGGCCTCCATGGATCAGACTTGTTTCTCCAGCACGTCCCACAGATGCTTGCTTGAAGTGAGATCTGGGGAATTTGGAGGCCAAGTCAACACCTTGAACTCTTTGTCATGTTCCTTAAACCATTCCTGAACAATGTTTGCAGTGAGGCAGGGAGCATTATCCTGCTGAAAGAGGTCACTGCCATTAGGGAATACCGTTGCCATGAAGGGGTGTACTCGGTCTGCAACAATGTTTAGGTAGGTGGTACATGTCAAAGTAACATCCAAACGAATGCCAGGACCCAAGGTTTCCCAGCAGAACATTGTCCAGAGCATCACACTGCCTCCGCCGGCTTCTTGCCTTCTTCCCATAGTACATCCTGGTGCCATCTTTTTCCCCAGGTAAGAGACGCACATGCACCCAGCCAGCCACATGATGTAAAAGAAGATGTGATTCATCAGACCAGGCCACCTTCTTCCATTGCTCCGTGGTCCAGTTCTGATGCTTATGTGCCCATTGTAGGCGCTTTCGGCAGTGACGGGTCAGCATGGACACTCTGACTGGTCTGCGGCTACAAAGCCCCGTACGCAGCAAGCTGAGATGCACTGTGTGTTCTGACACCTTTCTATCAGAGCCAGCTTTAACTTTTTCACCAATTTGTGCTGCAGTAGCTCTCCTGTGGGATCAGACCAGACAGGCTAGCCTTCGATCCCCATGTGCATCAGTGAGCCTTAGGCGCCCATGACCCTGTCGAGGGTTCACCGGTTGTCTTTCCTTGGACCACTTTTGGTAGGTACTAGCCACTGCATACCGGGAACACCCCACAAGACCCAGTCGTCCCGCCCCTTGACAGGTGCCAGTGTAAAGAGATAATCAGTGTTCACTTGTCAGTGGTTTTAAAGTTATGGCTGATCAGTATATATACTTGACATACACTAAATGTATGTAGTTTAGGACTGTTTCATGATACAGATGACTTTGGAGATTAAAACACAAGTAAAAGGCAACAGTTTTCATTAGAGTCTATCTGGTGCATAAATACATATTTTAGATAATCTGGACAGACATGCTGCATTGAGAATGGCAAATAGGAAAAATGAAATCTAGAGAGCAAAAGAAATCAGGATTGTTAAGTCCTGGTTTATGTTAAATCACAAGAACAGGCCTCAAGTGATTTGGAAGTGGTTTACTTCTTATATTTTTTGCCTGATTCAGCAGCACAGCTAGACACAAATGCTTGGATGAATAGAAACTTTCCTAACAGAACTGAATTTCACTGATTTCACCCTGAAGCTTGAGAACTTTTCTGGAAAACCAAAAGCTACCATTAAGCACCTTGGTATAACCCTAGATTAATATTTATGATTACTATGTAAGTAATAAAGCCAAAAGTAGTATGTGGACACCTGACCACAGCACCTACATACTGTATATGTGCTTGCTGAACATCCCATTCCAGATTTATTCCCCCTGTGCTGTTATAGTAAGTTCCACTCTTCTGGAAAGGCTTTCCATTAGATTTTGGAGTGTGGCTGTAGGGATTTGTGTTTATTCTGGTATAAGAGCATGAGTGAGGTCAGGCACTGATGTCACACACCATGTCTTCATGGAGCCCACTTTGAGCACAGGGGCATTGGCATGCTGGAACAGGTTTGGGCACAAAGACATTCTATACAATTGTGTGCTTCTAACTTTGTGGCAACATTCTAACTCTTGGCCATGTAATTTTCAAACTTAATGTTAGCTTTCACTTTTATGCTAATGACACACAATTATATTTGTCAGTTTGATCCAACTTAGCAGCATGCAGCTATGCAAAAAATGTTTGTATGAAAAGAAACTTTCTAATCAAATGATCTACCATGATAAGACTTTCATTTCACCCAGCTTGACAGCTTTTATGTAAAACCAAAAGTTACAGATAAGTACTTTGCTGTAACCATAGAGTACTATTTATGATTACTGTGTCAGTATCTCTAAAACTGCTTATGATCAGAAAGCTAACAGCTCATGTCCTCACCAGGAAAAGTAAGTCAGAGCTCATTACTTCAGTCTATTTCTAGCTACACTGGCTGCTTATTAAGTTCCACATAAACTACAAAGTCCTGCTTAAGATATTTAAAGCTGTGAATGGTTTAGCTGTGGTGTATCTTGCTGATCTCCTGAAGCAGTATAGCCCACCCCAAGCTCTTCGCTCAGGGATGCTAATATCACCGCTCAGCCAGTGGAAGGTTTTTATTGTATCACCCCTAAGCTCTGAAATAGTGGTCCTGTTTAGTTCTTGGGCCTTTTTTTTATTTATTATTAAACAGAATTTTCACAAATTGTATTAATTGTCGTAAATGATAAGTGAAATCATGTATAGTAAATATACAGTATAGAATATATGAGGTTGATTGACAGATACTCTAATCATGTATTTATATAGCAAATAATAATATATTTGAAAATATACAGTACCACAGAAATTAACTAATACTTTCATTGTGACTTTTAAACACCTCAATGAGTAAACAATGAAGTAAAAGTGAAAGGATGTCATGTACTATTTATGCATATTATCAATTTCCCCTAAAGTAAACTGGTTTTGAAGCCAAAAAAGTTTAAAATGCCATTCTGAGATGCACATAGAGTATAAGGGCATCAGTATCAGTATTTGCTTAAACTACTTCCTGTTTAAAGATATGAATTAATTTTCATAAATATCAGGTGCATTTTCTCTACTGTGGCTATCTGATTGCATCATCTTAGCATTCAGCTGTGTGTGAGTACAGACACCACAGGATGAGGGAACAACAACACAGTGCTAAGGGCTATCGTGCATCCAGCTAGCAGCACTGCAGAGCTTTTCTCCAGAGCTGCTGATGCAACAGTATGATTCTCAGTGCACATTGGAGCCAAACTGGCCTCAGGGACTCTGATTTTACCTCACATAACTTGTATGAGGTTGATTATGAAGAGCAACTTACATTGTTTTCAAAGTGGCAGTGAAGATGTCTTGCTGTTAATTATTAATTATCTAAGCAAAAAATAGTCATTTTGCAGATGTTGGGCCTGTTTCTGGGAAGGTTATCCACACTTTTTTGATTTTTGTCCTTTCCTAGAATCTAAAGGACCATTTCTCCTGACATACTGACGTCAGAAATTTCTTCCAGTGCTCTCCAGGACAAATGGTTTCCATGAGCAACCTCTGTGGCTTTAGCTGCTTTTGGTTCCCAGCTCTCAGGAACCACCTTTGCCAGAGTGACAAGGAAGTGCCTCCCTCCATGGCTTTAAGAGGTTGACATTTGTAGTGCATTGCCTCTTCCTGTTTTCCTTACCTCACAGTCGAGTTTCCAAAATCATTGTCATGTGACTTCGAACATCCCTTGCCACTCAGAGAGTAATTTAGAACTTGATGTGGATAGTAAAACAAGAACTTGATCTCCCGGTGCAACGTCCAGCAGCCGAGGGCTACGGATATATACCTGGGACTAACTCATTACTTGCTCGTTCTCCATGACTTCACCTCTGCCTCCAACAGGTGATCCATGCATTAGTGGTGGAACCACCGGAACAGGGTGTGGTCCAAAAAGAGGTTGAAGGCCCGTCTGTGCAGATAGTACCAAAAAGCAATGACCCACTCTTACTATACAGATTCTCCTACATGGAAATCTTACAGTTGAAGTATAGCCCTGCACACAATCAGATCAATGCTCAAACACAAAAAGACAGCTAGTTGTAATGAAATGCTACCTCAGGGTCTGATTAGCATTCTTTTCTTGCTAGTACTGTTTGCATTTTTTTAGATGGATATATATGTATATATATAACACAGTGCTTTGCCCCTGATTCTGGTCAGTTCTTTTACTCTGCTAGTCGTCCTCTCAGATTACACCTTAAAGGTCATACTGATGTGAAAAAACGCTCTCCACTATAAAAGATGTCCCCTCTCCTTCACTCCTTCTTCTCGCTGACTCTGCGCCACACATTTAAAGCCTATGTCTCATCAGCTCTTTTCTATTTAAGTGAAGACTTTAAACTCTTATTCATCTTGCTCCTCCTTCTTGCAGGTAATTTACTGATACTTGCTGACAAACGTAGCACACCACAGTGGAGGAGAGATCACCTAATAGCGAACCATCACACTTCTCTTCCATTTCTTTCCATCCAAAAAAACTACACGATTAGAAAATCCATTACGCCTAAAGCACTGCTGGCCACATCCACTTTAGCTACTGACTTGGACTCATATCAAACAGTCTGTCTCGCCGTCACTGCTTCTCCGAGGGTTAAGGATACGGTTTCCCCCATTTTTGATTTTGTAATAAAAGCTCCGCTTTTTTAGGAGACAGCACTTAACCTTTGGGAAAATGGATGATCAAGCATTCTTATCCGTTTCTTTGTTCATGACCCTGGTCACATTGTATACAAGTTTGGATAAAGTGCCACATATTGTTGTGAGAGGTTGAAGATATTTTTTGTTTGTTTTTTTTTTTCTTCAGTTGGTCCATATTTTATTACTACAGAGATGAGACATCTGTAGATGGTGATGCTCATGTTTGGCACGTTCAATGTCCAGGATCGTTCTAGCATCATTAATGTGGATGCAGACCTAAAGAGTTTGTTACAGGTCAATATTTCCTTAGAATGCTGATTTAACCACCAGGGAGTTCATGTTTGCTGAGACCCAAGATTCCACTGCCTTTCCAGAGGGCTTTCAGGACTTTAGCTTTCTCGCTGAATATCAAGCTTATCAAATGAGGAGAGGAAGTCGAAATCTTAAAGCTATTATTTTTAAAAAATTAACAAACATCACCAATTGGAGAATTAGCTATCTAGGATTTTATATTAGGATTCTGGATTCATTGAGATCTTTAGTGGTCAAGGTAACCTCTCAAATAACAGTAATTGATTAAAACAATGCATATCAGCTAGCACCCTAAAGGATTCTTCAATTTGTACACTCTTAGAAAAAAATGTCCCCATGCCCATGTGGGTTTCCTCCAGGTTCTCCCATTTCCTCCCACCTCCAAAAAACACTAAATGTCCCCTCTGTGTGAATGTGTACGAATGCTTTCTTCCAATCTCTGCAACACTGCCAGACTACACCCAGCTCTTTCTCAACATGGAAGCTTATCCATGCTTTCTTAACATCCTGGATTCATTATTGCATTGCTATCCTCTCTGCCTAGCACCTCCACACTTATTCAGCTTCATTGCTTGCCAATCCTATTGACTGATTGATTTCAAAATCCTGCTGCTCACTTTTAAAACCCTACACCACCTCACTACCTCTTACCTCTCTGATCTTCTTCAGGCTTACACCCCTTCCCACTCCCTGTGATCCTCCTTAGCTGGCCTATTGATCGTTCTTGACCTACTGACCAGCTTTCAGCTGCACTGCTTCCAGACTCTGGAACTTTCTTTACCTACACACCAGTAAAATGGACTCCATTGTTTTGTTTAATGCTTTGTTGCAACTCAGAATTTCAAACCTCTGACAAGAAAAAACGAAAAAAAAAATGTCCCGTCAATTAGGAATCCCTACTTGAAAAGTCGGTAAGGTCTCAGAGTTCAGCATATGAGATCATGTCAGCGTGGCCGCTCACACCGTCAGCAGTAAATAAAATATCAGTTCACTACTTGAAATGAGTTTATAACAGTATTTACTTTACGACAATAAACATAGACACATTAGCTGGTTAAATCTCTACAACTGACCATACAGATCACTGTTTTGAGAAAGTAATGTTTTGTCCCACTTCGTAGCTCAAATTGACTAAGCTTCAAAATGGCATAATTCCAAGTTCCCAATTCCTACTTCCGAGTTGTTAAAATGGCCTCTTCTGTCTGAGGCTTCCTTCTCTTCAACCTTTTGCAACCTACTGCTTGCCAGTGCTATAACTTTTACTTCTACTTGATTTTAATGTCATACACATGGCATACTTTTGGCCATATAGTGTATTAAATACATCACAGAAAGTTGGAAGCACACAATTGTATAGAATGTCTTTGTATGCTGTAGCATTACAATTTCCCTTCACTGGAACTAAGAGGCTCAAACCTGTTCCAGCATGACAATGCCCCTGTGCAGAAAGCAAGCTCCATGAAGACATGGTGTGTGAAGGTTGGAGTGGAAGAACTTGAGTGTCCTGCACAGAGCCCTGACCTCAACCCCACTGAACACCTTTGGCATGAACTGGAACACTGATTGAGCCCCAGACATCCTCACTCAACATCAGTTCCTGACCTCCCTAATGCTCTTGTAGCTCAATGAACACAAATCCCAACACTCCAAAATCTAGTGGAAAACCTTCCCAGAAGAGTGGAGGCTCTTATAGCAGCAAATGGGGGACCAACTTTGGAATGGGCTGTTCAACAAGCACATGTGGGTGTGATGGTCAGGTGTCCATATACTTTTGGCTGTATAGTGTGTGTATGCATGGTGCTCTGAAATGAACTGGTGCCCCAACCAGGGTGTATTCCCACCTCATTCCCAATGTCTCTGGGATATATTCCAGATCCACCACGATCCTGACAAGGATAAAGTGCTTACTAAAGATGAATGTTGCTCTAAATTACTCTTTTAAGTAACTAAAATGCAAGTTCAACTTTTTTTGAAAGCCTTACAAAATAAGCATCACAATTAACTATAATTAATTGGGCCCAACCACTTGCAAGAAGTAATCAATTGTGGTAGATGGTGTGGATAACGGGACGTGTGCAGATAAGAAAGCGTCTCACGTGTCAGCATGATTTAAATCTGCTATTGTTAATAGAGCACTGTCTCTATTGTGATTTCCTGCTCCTCCATTTGCAGCATCTTATCGATGCCGAAAAACAGAAATCTTGTGATATTATATTCCTTTCTCAAATTGAGGCTTTGCCAACACTGAAGGTTATGTTATTTTGCTTTGAAAGCAGTTCCTGCCTTGATTATCCATTAACTTTGTTTTTCAACTCCTGTGACTAGAGACAAAGGAGGACGGGAGTTTGTATCTGTCAGACTCGTTTTCGGTAGATGTGTTGCCATTTAAATGCTAATACGATAAGGAGGGCAAAATGTCCTTTACACTTAGTCTGTGTTTGGAGAGTGGGAACAACAAAAGAGCAAATATATCCGTAGGGGTTTGACTGTTAGTCTTAAAGTGGACATTGTGGTCAGAACTTTAGGTTGCCGTGATGTGATTGCTCACGGATTTGACGACGCACTCCTTGACCCTCGCCTGAGAGCCATTTTGTGTTTGCGGGATATACAGATTAGCATAGAGATGTTGAAAACAACTTAAAATAGCCAACACCAGGTGCGACCCTTGTCTTTTAAAGCTTTTTGGTCATTCTTGATTCATGTTTGCTTACATTGACTTATGAAGGTCAGACATTTGGTGATTTGCATAAGGCCCAAGATGCCATGCTCCAATAAGTATGGTAATTGTCTTCTGACTCTTTTGAAAATACTGTCTCTTAAGCAAACACAGTGTCTTAACATACACCTCCACTGAGACGAGATGTTCAGGAAGTGACAAAGCATGAAGGCAGTTATTTGAAAGATTAAAATTTAAAATGAATTAAGGGACACTGATGTGGCTAAGTATGGGTGAAAATGAATCTACTTATAATTCTCAGCATCTCAGTAAACGTCATTAAGCCTAAATGATTCTGGAACATTACTCCTGTTGCTGAAATGTTGAATGAAACTCAAGGTAGCATCATTATTACTGTTCTTTTTTTTACCATTTACCAAAATTATCACACCTTCTTAAAACCTATTTCCCCAACATCTGACCCAAATATCTCTAATTCTACCCCGATTCACTAAAACAGGCATGAACAAGCATGAAATGGCAATGTCACAGAAAGAAAGTGATCAAAATGATTAAAACTTTATACATAATACTGTTTGCCTTTGATAAAGAGTCCCTGTGGCTGTCCTTGAAGAAAGAGTTCAGCAAATGTAGTTTTAATCTCAGAGTGTCGCCTCCCAAGGACGACTCCTGACACTCCTCAAAGTACTCTCCAACCAGAGCTGGCTTTGACGGATGGCACCACGGTGCTAAAATGATAGGCTATTATTTTACTTTGCATTGGATAAATGGAAACGCTAACCATGTTCCCCATCAGATTTACAGGGAAGGGCTTCAGGAGGGCTCAGGTCCTAAGTTGTCATTTTAAAAAAAATCTTGTACTTTCATGGGAATTTCACAATTTAAAAATTGTACTTCTATCAATATGTGTATGCAAACAAGTGATGTTCATAAAGGAACTGCACAAAGCAGATAATAATTGGAGTATGTTTATTATCTAATGTACCTTCTTTTTGAGTTTCCATTGAACGTCATGCCTTGTGCTTCAATTTGTGTGGCAAGATTATGCAACGGTGTCCTTGAGAGCATCTTTGTGCCCTCATACAAAATAAGCTGTGGCTGAGCCAAGAATAATTCTTAGTTAGTCAAATCAGGACTTTTTGCTGAAGCAGAAGTCTATTCGACAGCTGAGTAATAAAAGGTACAGGACACTTTTGACCCATAGTCTTTTTGTCTCTCCTTGTCATTTGCAGACCAGCCATATTCATGGTCCCCCATCCAGTACTTCGATGAAGACAGCTACCCCTCCCCTCCCAGGAATATGAAAGGTCTATCAGGCGGTCGTCCCCAGCTAAACATCACGACTGGACACTCCTGTGGCCTGACAGACTGCGACCACTCCCTCGACCACCTGCAGCATGGTGCTCCCGACTCCCGCTCGTCTTACCTGCTTAGCCCCACGGAGAGTTGCCCCATTGACCACCACCGCTGCTCGCCGCGGAGCTCCATCCATTCGGATTGCATGGTGATGCCTGTCTCCATGGCCTCTGACCACGTTTCCAGCAGCACATTTCCCAGGATGCATTACAGTTCACACCATGAGAGTTCGCGGGAGGATGGCACCACTGGGCACAGCAGCAGCGGTGGTGGTGGTGGTGTTGTTGGAGGGGGTGGAGTAGGAGGAGGTGGTGCAGGTAGTGGTTCCGGTTCTGGGAAGATGAACCGAATACCTGCCAACCTCCTGGACCAATTTGAGAAACAGCTGCCTATTCACCGAGACGGATTCCACACGCTGCAATACCAGCGCACATCCACGGCTACCACCAGCAGCGAGCAGCGGAATGAGAGTCCAGGTCGGATCCGCCACCTGGTGCACTCTGTGCAGAAGCTCTTCACCAAGTCCCACTCGCTGGAAGGCTCCTCCAAGATGAACGGCACCAAAGGAGACTCACGCTCGGAAAGCGGCCACCACCATCACGGACACCACCACGGCCACCACAAACACAGTAAGAGGAGCAAGAGCAAAGAGCGCAAAGCTGACTCCAAGCACCGCTCAGGGATCGCTGGGTGGTGGAGCTCTGATGATAACCTAGACAGCGACAGCACCTACCGGACTCCCAGTGTCATGAGTCGGCACCATGTGGACCACATAAGTCACTGCTACCCGGAATCGGTCCCAGGCCACTTTGGAGATCTTTCACTTAAGACTTCCAAGAGCAACAATGACGTGAAGTGCTCAGCTTGCGAGGGCATGGCCTTGGCTCCAGAGGGCAAGTTCATGAAGCGGAGCTCTTGGTCCACTTTGACTGTTAGCCAGGCCAAAGAGGCCTACCGCAAGTCCTCGCTCAACCTCGAGAAACCTATGATGCCTCAAGACCTCAAGTCCCCAATGAGGCCTTGTCATTATCTCCAGGTCAGTGAAGCTGTAAGATTTTATAATAGTTGATCATTTTTTGTAATATATGAGTGCTATACCAGCAGTCTGCATTTGCCATTTTGGCATAGAACCATAGCAGTACACTTAGAATTATTTTTGAGAACAAAATTATATCCAAGCCTATAATGTAGCAATTTAACAGCCCTGCTGTTGCCGAAGTGCTTTCTGATTGTGTGTGTGTTTCTGATGATGGATTGTGAAGAGTGGTAATGTAGTGCCATATTTGGGGACAAATATATTAGCAGTACCAGTAGGATTCGATACCCTGAGGAGCTTTGCTAGGATTTAGAAATATTGCAAACAGTGAGGCATATTGATTAGCACTGATTGCATGGTACACAAATGCACTAATACATCACTGTTACCACCTTTCATTATTCAAGTTCCCCTTCATTTTTAGTGCTTGAGAAAAAAACAATTTGAGATGGACTGCTGAAATAACTGTATGTGGACTGCTGAATAACTGTTTTAAATAATAAATAGTTTAAATAGTGGCCAAAAAGCTACCAATTTTCAGAAAGGAACTTTAACATGGTAGATAGCACAAGATCATTCCACCCAGGAAAGGTGATCTCTTCTGACCTGAGCATGCACGAGGGGTTGTACTGGTGGAGGAGTTGTATGGAAAGCTTCTAATGGAGTGAGCAGAAGTGATTACAGTTTATGAACTCTGAAGCTCAACCACCAGCGCACGTTTTTACATTTAATCCAACGCCTGCAAGGTGGGTGGAATGCAGATGCTTTTAAAAAGCACTCCCACCAGCAATTTTATTTATTTTTATTTTGCTCTTTCTTACCTCCCGACCAATTTGGTCTCAAGTTGGGAGGCAAGTGAATAAAACAAAGTCTCATTAGTGACTAATGAAGAGGTTTAAAACATGATAAATCAAAAATATCTGAATGTATCCATCACGTGGTGTGACATCCCTCTTTATCAGTGGCTGCATACATCACCAGAGTTAAACCAATCAGCATCACTGCTCATGATAAAGCTAATCTAGCTAGCAAGCTAGGCTAGTTAATTAGCTGATACTAGCTAGGACTAGTGAGAGTGTTGTTACAAAAGGTGCTCGAGTCAGTGATTTTTCTGAAAAGTGTTAAAGCACCCTAAGATTTACATGCACCAGAGAATTGATGGTTTTATTTGGGAGACCAGTGAAGAGTAAATCAAGTTGGACAGTAACAATATATGATCTGCAATACAAGATGATTCAGCATCATTTCAGTGATTAGTGGAGGGAGAAACTGTAGAGGTGAGAAATCCAAATTTTTGTGAGAGAATTTATGTGCAGCTTGAATGTGCACAATGGGGTCAAGCAATACACCAAGATTACAAACCACTAGCGAAGGCTTAACAATGACAACATCAATATGGATGACAAAATCCGCCATCTTGAAAGCCATTGATTTTGTTATAGACTAGCCATGTTGGCGCTCTGTGGTCTTCTCTGTCCACTCATAAATAGTTGTGAGGCTTGGGCGGCATTCGGGAAAGATGACCACTCACTGGGGCTATCATTGGCGGTATCAGGGTGACACATCAGGGAAAGCAGAAAGAGCCAAGATTAATGTTGTAAAATCGCTTGCTCCTGCTGACTCAGAAGAAAGCTCCACTGCTCATGACCTGCATTTATTTAGTGTCCAGCTTGGGTAGTAGTAGGGGATTAGATACGCTCGATCAATCTTAAGTGCATCAGTAGGATGGATAGGGCCACATGAGGGTAACTGTTAATTAGCGGGGTTCGTCGTAAGGGCTCGAAGAGTCGCTACAAGGGTGACTTTAAGGTCAGATGTGTGTGGCTCACAAGGAGCGATCAGAATGGTTTGGAAAGATGAACAGGGGCTGGAACTTTTTTAGATGGAAGCTGAAATGATGTATGGATCCCTAAGCAAAAGTTAGATGCAATGCCTAATTAGTCAGAAAATTATGGCAGGTTATATCATTCTCTGCATGTTATTTGTACTCATAAAATGTCATACAATTCTAAGGTCTTTGCAGTTACTGTGACCCTGCAGCCCATATGCTTACTATGCAAATGAGTGATAGAGATCAACCCACTTATGCTAATTACAGGTTTGTAAAAAGGTGTTGACAGTTCAGTCAAGGCTGAGAGGTGTCAGTTCATAATTGCACAACTATCATCACAGATAAACCTCTCAAGTTAAGTGGGAGTTTTTATAAATTGATCACTTAATTGACTTTAATTGCAGGCTAATTCCACTGGACAAAGCCAGAGCCACATTACTCTTGATTTTTTAACTAATTTATTTACTCATTTGGAGCTGCAGGGATAGAACGAAAAGATCGCTAGCACTTTGTATCAGACGCCCGCATCGGTCCGTCATCGTTATAACACCAATTAGTTTAGGTTTGTGTTCATTGAGCGTGTCAGATAGGATTAACTACCAGCATGTGCCGCCATGACCTGAACCATGCGAGAGCCGATGATTCTGATGCATCTGTGTTTCACGGCACTTAATGGGCTCCTTCGGCCGTGATAAACACACAGCGCCAAGAATAGCGCAACCCATCCATCCGGCTGCTGTTTCTGGCAGCTGTTATCAATGCGGACCTCGGTGACGCACACGCTCGGGGAGATTTATGTCCCTTCGCTCTGAAGCAAACTGACTAAAAGGTTGCAACATCCACACCGAGCCATGTGTGTTGGGGTTGGGAGGGAGGAAATAAAGAAGCTATTTCTGGGATGTCTTTATCAGAAAGGTCAGTCAAGCAAGGGAGACAGAATTGTTCATTGAGAATGTGGCTCGAAGCTGAATCGATGCTAAAAAGTTTTTGCTTGTTTGCTTTATTGGTATGGCTTCTACTGTTTGTCTCAGACCATGTGGGTTGTCGAGCTACTCAGACCAGATGGTCGATTTTGTGCGCAAGTCGTTCTTCTTTTAGTATCCTCAGTTGGATAGCACTAACACTTATGAAACAGCAACCGAGGTAAAATGTCAAATATTGCTGGAAATCATTTGATTAATTTCTTGCTTGGCAAGACTACAAATGATGCACAAGGGATTCACTTCATTCGTGTGTTATTATTCGAAAGGAAACCTTGACAGCCTTAGAGCTCTGTCATTGAACAGGAGATGGCTTCTGTTGGTGTGTGTGTGTGTGTGTGTGTGTGTGTGTGTGTGTATGTGTGTGTGAATGGGGCATGAAGAACATGGACATGACGTGACAATAAAGTCAAAGCAAAGTCATTGTTTTTATACCACAGCCAATGGTTTGCCAATTATTAAATGTTTTATTAATTAAGAACATCACACTTTTTATCTATTTGTAGTTACATAAATTGATTACATGATGTAGTTACTGAGAAACCAGGAAGTGTAAACTTCTCTGTCCTGAAGTTGTCGCAAAACTTCAACGATAACCGGAACTAACTTGTTTTAAAATGTAACCATAAGCAGATAAAAATAATGATGTTGTATTTGTAATCATTGGCAAATTGCTATGGTATATGAGGAAATTAGGAGAACGTAGGGGTTTTAACAGTAACTCTGCAACTTTTGTGTGTGTTTGTGTGTGTGTGTGCGTGTGTGTGCGTGTGTGTGTGTGTGTTTGTGTGAAGTTGGCACAGAGAGTGTGGTGCAATGATGAAGTTAAGGAGTGCAGGTGTTAAACTGGCTGGCTGGAAAAGCCATTCTGCACCAGTTGAGTCACCCTGCTAACTGGCACTTCGTTCGCACTCGAGAACAAGTTCCCCTCTGGGTATACACACACACACACACACACACATACACACACACACACACACACACACAATGCCCTCCCTCCTCGCTTTTGTATGATCCCTGAGAGACTTCATCTTTCTCACGTGTCGTCTCTCAGTGTCTTTGACGTCTCTCTCTCTCTCTCTCTCTCTCTCTCGCTCTGCTCTTGTGCTTATTCTGTCTCGCCCTCAAGCTCAAGCTGTCCATCGTTACAGCAGTGAAGGCTGTGCGAATGGAGTCGATTGGTACTGATCGGAAGTTAATCTTCATACACGGGATTTATTCCATCACATCTTGCTCTTTTTCTTTCTGTATTTGCTTAACCTCCCTCTTACCTCTTGTTTCTATTTTTTATTCACTCCCTTTTTCTCTGTGTCCTGCTATGCAGCTATTGATCTGAATCCAGTTTGACATGAATCCAGAAACAGATCACAGCTTTAGTGAAAAAAATGGCCAAAAATGACAGAATCCCTCGCAGCGGGTAATTTCATTTTGGATTACAATAAGCAGAAGAAAACCGAACGCTAGTTAGTTAGCATTTACAATAAAGCATCTCATTCTAAGTGAATGGCAGAATGCTTTCCAGAAATTCATTTAAATACAGTATGTGTCCAAAGTGTTTAAGCATTTGTAAAATTCATTATGTTATAAACATATTTTATGTAAAATGATTTGTAAAGAATGTGTGATTATTTCTAAAGTATAACTTATTTTTCCGTTTCTACCAGAAATGGACTTCTGCAAATTTAATACTCGTCCTTCGGTTGCACAAATTTGTGCACTACAATCTCTAAATCTGAAGTGACCTTCAGACTGCGGTATATAAAATTTTGTGAAATTAATCTATTTGCATTGACTCTGCTCTGTATTTTGCCTTTTTTGGTAGAAACGTTTCCACCACAATTTGCATATTCATTAAGACAAAGATTAAAACTGGAAAGTGTCCAGAGATAGTGTTATTAGTTATCTTGCACACTTTTTGTACATGCGTTCCCAGAGACCTACATTTCATGGGCTTCTTTATGTTGCCCTAATATGGTAAAAGTATTTGTTAACAAGTCAGGTAAAGGAAATAGACTTCTTTTTCTGTGGAGGGAACATGGGACTGAGGAAACTGTGGGCTGAAATATAGGAGAATAAAGCACCCTGGGAACATAGGGCCCTCAATATTATCCATTACACAGTAGAAGAAAAATACAGTAATGGCAACAGACCAGATATGGTCCTAGAAATATAGGGTCCTAAAAATATGGGTATCTAGAAACAAAGGCCTCTGGAAATACAGGGTCCTGGAAATATAGGTCCCTAAAAACATAGGTCTCTGGAAATGTGGGAAGCTTGAAACATAAGATCCTGGAACAAAAAAGGTTCCTGGAAACATAGGCTTCTGGAAATACAGGGTTCTAGAAACATAATGTCCTGGAAATGTAGCGCTCTGTATAAATAGGTAGAGTACTTTATTTATCCCTGAGGAAAATTGTTCCAGAGTGCTATATTCTAGAGTCCTGTAAAAGCTAGAGGGCTAAAAACATAGGGACCAGGAAAAAATAAGTCTCTGGAAATATAGGATCCTGGAGATAAGCCTCTGGAAATATAGAAGTCTTGAAATAGGACTAGAGATAGGACTATGGAAAATAAAAATCTGGAAATATAGGACTATGGAAATATAGAAGTCTGGGAATATAGAAGTCTGGAAATACAGAAGTCTGGGAATATAGAAGTCTGGAAATATAGGACTATGGAAATACAGAAGTCTGGGAATATAGAAGTCTGGAAATATAGGACTATGGAAATACAGAAGTCTGGAAATATAGGACTGTGGAAATTATAATTATAGGACGTCTGGAAACATATGGCCCCAGAAATGTAGGGTCCTGGAAAAACTGGATTCTGAATCACAGGGAATAAAGCATCAGGTACAGGGTGGAACTGTGATGTAGTAAGGTTCTGATGCGAGAGGTTGGTGAATAAATGTGATGATTCAGTGATCTCAGTCTGTCAGTGTGATGAATCCTGAACCTCTCTCACTCTGATCAGGGAATTTCACTGCTGCAATCAAACGCAATCAGCGTTTCCCTCTCTCTCAACGGCTATCTCTGTGTGTGTTTCATACACTCCAGTGTTACACACTAGGCTAGCAAGTGTGTGTGTGTGTATGTGTGTGTGTGTGTGTGTGTGTGAGTGTGTGTGAGTGATTAGGGGATTATCTCACACACCTTATACTTCAATATTATTAACAAGAGCAACATGAACTCACACTAGCACTAACGCTCTGAACCTTAATGACTCCACTTGTGTTGCTTTTTCTTTATCTATCTCTCTTTTTCTCATTTTCACTCTCTCACTGTCGTCTTTCTCAAGCTCTCTGTCATCTCTCTCTTCCAACACTCGTTTTTCTCCACCTCCCTTTAATTCAATTTAATTTCCTTCAAGTTGGCTTCACCTTTAGATGTCTCTCTTTCATTTTATCGCTCTGTCTCTCTCATGGCTCTCATTATTTTTTATTTTTATCTTTCTCTCATTCTCTGTTTTTTTTTTCTTCTTTCCTCTCACATCCCTTTTTTATACCACACTCCTTCCCCTTTCCTATCTAACTCTTTCTCTGTCTAACTCATCCTTACTCTCCACTGCCTCTGTCTGCCTCTCTGTGTCCCCCTTTGTTTGTTTGTTTCTTTCTTTCAATCTCTCTCTCTTTGTGACATTCCCCCCTCTCTCTTTCTTGCTTTCTGTCCCTCCCTCTCTGTCTCTCTGCTTCTCTGGCTTACTGTGTCTCTGTCTTTCTGCCTCTCTCGAAACCCCTGTGTCTCTCCCTCTCTGTCTTTCAGTCTCTTTCTCTGTTTCACTCTGTGTCTCTGCTTCTCTGTCTGTCTATCTTTCTTTCTATCTGTTTGTCTCTCTCACTGTCTCTCTTTCTTCTCTTTCCTGCTCTGTCTTTCTCGATCTCTATCTTTGTCTCTCCGCTTCTCTGTCTCTCTCTCTCTCTCTCTCTGTCTCTCTCTCTCTCTCTCTGTGATCAGCCCATCATCAACACACTCATTAGCTGGAGTACTAAAGCAGCCAGCGACAGCCTGTCAGCAAAAGTAGCTCACAGTAATCCCTTGCTCAAACTCCTTAAGGAAGAGAGGGAGAGAGACAGAAAAACAGAGAGTCAGAGAAAGAGAATTAGAGGCAGAGCAAGATGGGAAATTAGAGAGTAAAAATGAGTTGCATGGAGAGAGAGAGAGAGAGAGAGAGAGAGAGAGTTTGAATAAACACGAGCACCGTGAGAGAGAAACACAAACAGCTCAATAACACTTGACTGAGCTACGAGGCTAATGCAGCTAACAGTAATGGAAGTCTGTCTCAGCCAAAATGTTTACTGTGAATATGAGCCTCAAACAACGTCCTGTTCCTCAGTCAAGTGCTGCCGAGGTTTAGGACACAGTGGAACTTCCTGTCATCTATAAAACATTATGAGGGCGGCCATCTTGGACTTCACACACACGGATAAAACAAATGCATGTAATCTTTAATATGGTAAGGTTTTCTGTAAAGAGACATTTATTGAACATTTACGGAAGGAGTCTCCAGTGTCAGCACTTTGTAGCAGTCAGAGGTAAAGCTGATTTTTACACTTTTTCGCATTCCATCAGTGTTCTGTAAACACACGACATAACCGACACTTCAGTTCATGTCACCTCTTGGCTCCGCAGCAAAAAAAAAAAACAAAAAAAAAAACATAACAGTCCAGGAGTGAATGGAACTCAAATGTCATAGTCATCCATACACTCCTATACATACACACACACACACACACACACAGAGTGAAGCCTGTGGGTTAATTAGGTCTGAAAGGAATTAGATATTTTTAGCTCCTTAATTACGCCCAAAAGCCGGGGGACGGGGCCAAGCTGTGTGGAGATTAGCCTAATGTGAAATTAGTGATTAACTGAAAAAAAAGGAAAAAACAGAGAGACCTGGCCATGAGAGCAGACAGGATGTGTGTGTGTGTGGGTGTGTGTGTGTGTGTGTGTTTCAATAACTCCAAACACACCCCAAATATATTACTTTCACTTTTGTTCGTGTAGTGTTTTGGAACATTTACAGTGTAGTGTGTTAAAAATTAATTATTAATTATTAAATAATAATAATAATAATAATAATAGAATATTAAGTTACACCACAGTGCTGTAGAATTCTGGATTCTGATTGGTCAGAAGGTCTCAGGTTTGTATTACAAATCCCAGGTTTATATTAATGCACTCGCTCTAACCTTATCATTTCTGTAGTAACAGCTCATTCACAGAGACTTGTGCAGTGGATTTAATAAAGTCCATTTAATAATAAATGGATTTTTTTTTTAAAAAAAAGTGTGTTTTGATAAATGGAAGTGTTCTGTAAGGAGACATTTATGTAACTTTTATGGAAGGAGTCTCCAGTGTCAGAGCCTTGTGGTTTGTGGTTTCTCAGTAAGCATGCAGTATTTTTTTTTTTTCTCTTATTAACTTAACTCTCTTATTAACTTAACTTATTGTTATTATTAAGAGAGAGAAAAACGACAAGCTGGTGAGTGTATGACTGTTTATAGCTGCTATAACGTAACTGAGAACAGGAACTAACTTGTTTCACGGACGTTTTGTTACATTCCATGATATTAAATGTACTTATAAATGGATAAGAAATATAAGTTGACATTCTTTATATATAAATATAAATTTAGAATTGTTACTGTTGGCACATCACTGTGGTATAAGAGGAATAAAAGACTTCAGGATGATAACAGTAATGCCACTTCATCATTGATTGTTTTCCTATAACAGCACACCACCGAGTGTTTTATTACTTGCTTAGCTCGATGTAAAATGTTAAACATTATAACCTTGCTAGCTGAAATAAGTGAACAGATGGGTAGATGGTCTCTCTTTCCCTCTCTCTCAAATACACACACACACACACACACACACACACACACTCACAAAACTCTCACTGATGTTTAGAGAGACACCTCAAGGGCTCAGAGTATCTGTGATAAATCTACAGTGCTAAACCTGTCATGCTGTCATATTCATAGCACCAACTCTCAACTCATAAATTACACGCACACACACACACACACACACACGCACAAACACACACACTTTTAATTGTGTAATCACTATCAAATTGATATCCTCAACTGAAACAAATCTATGTGTACTTCTGTTAATTGCTCATGGTTACACATTGTAATATTATTTAGCTAAGTTTATTTGAGTAATGTTAACACCGTTCCTGTTGGGAAAAATATAAACAAACGAATTAATCAACTTTAAAAACTTTATCATTTCCTATTTTAATTTTTTCTATAATATTTTGAATGGACAAAAAAATTGACCCTGCCTTAACACTAGCATTTTTAAATTTTTAAGAAATTTTTAAGCATTTTTAAGAAATCTATCATTGTATTTCTCAAAATCTCTTCTCTCACAGATGAATTTCCGTCTGGGTTTATAGCTCCTGCACAGCAGTGCAAATATAACAGAAAAAAAAAACCTCATAACTGAGGTTCCAGCTTTCACCCGGTTTCTATTAGATTATCAGGAGATTACGCTTTGTGGTTTCTCAGTAACATGACAAGCTGCATTTTTGTCTTATTAACTTTGTTTTTGTCTTATTAACTTCAAGAGAGAGAAAAAAGAGAGTCTGTTGAGGGATCAAAGAAGACATGAAGTGATAACAGGAACTAACCTGTTGTTCCATGACATTAAATGTAACAGTGGATAAAAATTGTGCTGTGACATTCTTTAATAAATAATAATAATAAAAAAAAAATGTAATTATCAACAAATAGCTGTGGTGTAAGAGGAATAAAACACTTCAGGATGTGCTGTTCTAGAAAAATAATCAACTTCAGGGTGGTAACAGTACCAGCGCTTCATCACACCACCCTGTCGTTGATTATTTTCCTATAACAGCAAGACCCTGAGTGATTTAACGTGGCTTCTTAAACAATAACAACACGTGATATGTCTGAATTACTCAGGGAACTTTTTTCTTAATTTAATTTATTCATTTATGCAGATATTTTTATCTAATCAAGCTGTACAACTGAATGTCACGGATGTTGCTCAGGGTTCATTATTATTCCAAACACTAGCTGAGAAAAATAACCTCTGAGCCACCACCAGTTACAACTACACATTTCTAAGTTTAAGAATAACAAGTGTACCTGTTTAAAAAAAACACGTTTCAGCTACTGATCTTTCAGGAGCTAGAACTGAAAATCATGTTGTTTGTGATGTCATTATCTATAGCACAAGTTTAAGTAGAAATAGAGATGCATTAATATGATTTTTTTCAGAGTTTTTGGTAATTACTCATCAAAACAGAAACGATTTCATAGTAACCTACTTCATAGTAATCAATCAGGAACATCATGGAGCATTGTATCGAGCTCTGTTTATGTCAGTTCCTGCTGTGTGCTGCTGATAGTGAACTCCTTGTGCTTTTTACGTGCACTCACAGCAAAGAGAAGCAAAGTGTTTGCCCTGGAGTCTCAGTGCTCAGTGCTCGCACAACTGAAGTGCTCTCTCACCATTCACACTCGATTCATTGCTCATTTGCGTGTGTGGAATTCACTCAGGCTGGTCATCCTCTCGCTCTCTCTATTAAACATACTGTTTAAACACCATAAAGAGGTTTTATCAGGTTACTTGTATTGTAGGAAGATGCTATAGTTCCTCCTATAGGACATTTTGCAGTCTGCTTTGCTTTCATTGCCATCACTAATCATAAAACACGCCCAGATCGTCCAGAGCATTTCATGCCATCCATTCATTAGCGAGACAACGTACACTAGGCCTAACTCAGAGCATTTTTACAAGTAAATGAGAATTAGTATCCAATCAATACCCAATACCAGTATCAGTATCGATGCATCCCTAAGTAGAACTATTTCAATTTCAGTACCTAAGTATACCATCATACTAATCTATACGTGTATCATCACACGTCTACTCTGTACATTTTGGATCGATTGTTCATCAGTGGACCTCTTATTACCTGTTCATCCTGTCAATCGTCCCACCACTGATCAATTCATTAATCATGAGAGATGAGACAGAGTCCTTCTCACTAAAACACTCAATGTCAACAGCGTGAACAGGGACTCCTCCTCCTCCTCCGCCCACAACAAGCCTCGTCCTTCTTGTTACTAATCTGTATGCCTGAAGTATTCTTAAAATATCCTTCAAACATAAAGGACACTATTAAAGAAAAACTTTAATTCCTTAAAGTTCTTAAACTTTGTGACCTTGACCCGGTTTGGATTCATTTCAAAATCTAATCTAGTTCATCTGCAGGTTACAATGATAATTCCATATAAATCCTACAAACATTCAGCCATTCGTTTTTGAGAAGCTCAGATAGACGCACAGACAAAACCCCAAAACATAACGCCTCCACCACCTTGTGACAGAGGCATAAAGATACATTTCAAAAACACGTCTCTGATATTAAAAGTGAGTAAGCATCTTCATCAGTTGCCAGTGGATCTGATCGTATCAGGTATACGTCAGCATCAGGAGTGTTTTACTTCTTTTTTTGTGGCATGTTAGATTCAGAATTGATTTCACTCTGGTGAAGGATTGGAGTGTAGTGTGCAGTGAGCAGGGTTTTAGTAGTGATGGATTGGGCTGCACGAACCGTTCTATGCTATTATATTGTAAAATAGTCTTTATCTCGAACCATAATGAATCCTGATAGCTCTCTAGTTCCATATGTTGCAGTTGTGGCTCTCCAGGCTGCATTCTAAATAGAGTCTAAATAGAGTTCTTGTCACATCGAAATGTTTTAACTATGATGTTGTGTCTGGGTCAGAATAACCCAATCATCGTAAAAAAGATTTTCCCAACATTAAACTTAATTTGCTTTGATTTAGTTTCTCTAACAAACATGAAGTCTGATTGTAAAATCTCATTTCTGTTATAGAGGTGATGGTCAGGTCATATCGACCCTGAGTAAGAGTAAGAAGTAAAACACTCGGGTGGTGCGATGAAGCAGAGTTACTGTTTTATTTTCCTATAACAGCATGTCCTGAAGTGTTTTATTCCTCTTTTCCATGATTACAGTGTTTTATTTATTAAGGATTGACATGTCATAGTGTTTAGCTACATTAAGGTTGAGGAACAATCGTGAAATAAGTTAGTGTCATGAATTCCCCTCTCGGTGCTGCTTACATGTGTTTTGTTTTGTTTATATAGTTATGAGTTTTTCTTTATGTAATGTGATTATGTGTGAACATGTGCGTTGTGTCCTGTCTCCACCCCTGTCCTGTAACTGGTTTAGATCCTGATTGTTCTCACCTGGTTTCAGTTCACCGTTGATGAGTTAGTGTTCATATACCCTCCATTTAATTCGTTAGGTCTTTGTTATTGTGTTTCCAAGATCCTCTGTTCTCTGTTATTCCCGAGTCCCTGTGTTCTCTGTTATTCCCGAGTCCCTGTGTTCTCTGTTATTCCTGAGTTCCTCTGTTCTCTGTTATTCCCGAGTCCCTGTGTTCTCTGTTATTCCTGAGTTCCTCTGTTCTCTGTTATTCCCGAGTCCCTGTGTTCTCTGTTATTCCTGAGTTCCTCTTTTCTCTGTTATTCCTGAGTTCCTGTGTTCTCTGTTATTCCAGAGTCCCTGTGTTCTCTGTTATTCCCGAGTTCCTCTGTTCTCTGTTATTCCCGAGTCCCTGTGTTCTCTGTTATTCCTGAGTCCCTGTGTTCTCTGTTATTCCAGAGTTCCTCTGTTCTCTGTTATTCCGGAGTCCCTGTCTTCTCTGTTATTCCTGAGTCCCTGTGTTCTCTGTTATTCCTGAGTCCCTGTGTTCTCTGTTATTTCTGAGTTCCTGTGTTCTCTGTTATTCCCGAGTCCCTCTGTTCTCTGTTATTCCCGAGTCCCTGTGTTCTCTGTTATTCCCGAGTTCCTCTGTTCTCTGTTATTCCCGAGTCCCTGTGTTCTCTGTTATTCCCGAGTTCCTCTGTTCTCTGTTATTCCCGAGTTCCTGTGTTCTCTGTTATTCCCGAGTCCCTGTGTTCTCTGTTATTCCTGAGTTCCTCTGTTCTCTGTTATTCCCGAGTCCCTGTGTTCTCTGTTATTCCTGAGTTCCTCTTTTCTCTGTTATTCCTGAGTTCCTGTGTTCTCTGTTATTCCAGAGTCCCTGTGTTCTCTGTTATTCCCGAGTCCCTGTGTTCTCTGTTATTCCTGAGTCCCTGTGTTCTCTGTTATTCCAGAGTTCCTCTGTTCTCTGTTATTCCGGAGTCCCTGTCTTCTCTGTTATTCCTGAGTCCCTGTGTTCTCTGTTATTCCTGAGTCCCTGTGTTCTCTGTTATTTCTGAGTTCCTGTGTTCTCTGTTATTCCCGAGTTCCTCTGTTCTCTGTTATTGCCGAGTCCCTGTGTTCTCTGTTATTCCCGAGTCCCTGTGTTCTCTGTTATTCCCGAGTCCCTGTGTTCTCTGTTATTCCCGATCTCCTCTGTTCTCTGTTATTCCCGAGTTCCTGTGTGCTCTGTTATTCCTGAGTTCCTCTGTTCTCTGTTATTCCTGAGTTCCTCTGTTCTCTGTTATTCCTGAGTCCCTGTGTTCTGTGTTATTCCTGAGTTCCTCTGTTCTCTGTTATTCCTGAGTCCCTGTGTTCTCTGTTATTCCTGAGTTCCTCTGTTCTCTGTTATTCCTGAGTTCCTCTGTTCTCTGTTATTCCCGAGTCCCTGTGTTCTCTGTTATTCCTGAGTTCCTCTGTTCTCTGTTATTCCTGAGTCCCTGTGTTCTGTGTTATTCCTGAGTTCCTCTGTTCTCTGTTATTCCCGAGTCCCTGTGGTCTCTGTTATTCCTGAGTTCCTCTGTTCTCTGTTATTCCTGAGTTCCTCTGTTCTCTGTTATTCCTGAGTCCCTGTGTTCTCTGATATTCCTGAGTTCCTCTGTTCTCTGTTATTCCCGAGTCCCTGTGTTCTCTGATATTCCTGAGTTCCTCTGTTCTCTGTTATTCCCGAGTCCCTGTGTTCTCTGTTATTCCCTAATTCCTGTGTTACCTGTTATTCCCGAGTCCCTGTGTTCTCTGTTATTCCTGAGTTCCTCGGTTCTCTGTTATTCCCTAATTCCTGTGTTACCTGTTATTCCCTAATTCCTGTGTTACCTGTTATCACCTAGTTGTCTGTTTCCTGTATTTCTTGTTAGACTTCCTGTTTATGTGATTTATGATTATGGACTTGCCCTTTTTGATGCTGCCTGCCTGTGCTTTGACCCACGCTACAGACATTGACTATGATTTGTTTATTTCCCTGAAATACACATTGCACAGTTTACGCGCTCATGTCCTGCCCTTCACCACATTTCCTGTTCTCGCTTACATTATAGCAGCTATAAACAGCCGCTCCCTCACCAGCTTCTCTTTTTTTCTCTCTCTTGAAGTTAATAAGACAAAAAAAACGTAGCTTACCATGTTACAGAGAAACCAAAAAAGCGCAAACTCCTTTGTCCTTAAAGTTACAGCTTTACATTTGACTGTTACAAAGCGCTGATACTGGAGACTCCTTCCAGAAATGTTAAATAAACGTCTCCTTACAGAAAACTTCATCACATCAATGATTACACACATTTTACGTCTGTGAAGTCCCTGTGAATAATGTATTAGAACGAGCGCATTCATATAAACCTGTGATTTGCAGCTGCACTACTGTCAGAGCTGCTGTTATAGATAATTAATCAACACCTTTTTGACCAATCAGAATCAGGTAAAATATCTGAAATCTGAACGATCCCCAGACATGCAGAGGGTTTTCATGCTCCATTTCCTTCAATATTGTTTACACTCATAATAACCTGAGCTGAAATGAAGATATTGTGCATTTTAAGTATATTTTGCAGTTATGCTGATAAAATAATGATGAAAAGAGAGACGTCCTGTGTGATTAAATCAGTAGATGTGACCAGAGGCAGACAGGCAGACAGGGAGCTTCTCTGGTAGATCATGAAAGAGAAAATTCTGTCTCTGTCCTTCCTGCAGAGACGAAGCAGGCCGTTCCATCGTCTCACACCTAATGAAAGGTATTTTTTTCCTTCAGTCTGAAACAGTCGGAGAGTTGCATGCGTCTTCTTTTGATTTAGGAATGTGTGAGGAGCTCGGCTGGCATCGTGTTTCTCTCCAGGCTGTCTGACGTGTTGACGGTTTGGGTATTGAGCAACCTTACACACGAGTTCACTGTTCTGCAAATATCACTGCATCCATGTCTGTCTTTCTAAAATAAGAAAGATGTGGAGATTAGGGTTTTGAACTTGACACCTATCCTGATCAGACGACAAACCGGCTATTTTTATATGCAGCCTAATTTAATAATAGGTTAATAATCAGGCTAAGAACTCAATCAGAACAAAAAATTGTTGTTTGTATACATTTCAAGGTAAATATGAATGAAATTTATATTTAGTGAGGTGAATAATCATTTTAATAGTCTATTAAAAAGAAGAAGAATAGCTGTGTAAATCTTTGTATCACTATCAGAAGTCATTGTGTGCTTCTTTAAAGCGTTCCTATAAGAAAACACAGTTCATGTTACTAATATTTTGCGGATGTGATCTCAGTAAAGCTCTGCCTTTAATATTCATCAGAGCTTTTATAAAACTTTTATTTCTTGTGTTATTCCCAAACAGTGGTAACATTAGAAGATGAGTAAAGTTGTTATATATCTGTGTTTTCCATAGGTAGTGTGTGCATTTTATGTTATTTTCAACAACCAGAGCCCTTGTTCCTGAATGTCGTGCAAATATGAAACGCTGAGCGACTTTACTGAGCTCTCTTCTTCAAACTCTACTTGTCACTGTCCATTTGTCCAATCACACTTTCAAATCGCATGTTTTGATGAGATGGAAGTAATTTAAAATAATTTAAATTATTCTTAAATTATTATTAAATAAATGCACGACAAAACAAAAGTAATTGTCCAGAGATCGCAAATTCGAATCGATGGCCAGGAGTGAGCAAAATGGGCTGTGCTTTCTAGGTGGGAGGGGCATACTCTTTCTCCCCTGTCAATCACAGAAACACTAGCCAATAATGGTCATCTCTGAGCTCATGTATGTGGAAGAAGACGGATAGCGCTTTCCTCCGAGTGTGATACGCCGCCCTGTGATGCAGCATGAGCAGCAGTTTAAAAAGATTGTCTGTCTTCATGTGTCTCGAAGGAAGAGATTTGTCTCAATAGCCTCCACACTTCCTGGTTGGTAGCTGTTGTATGATAGGAGAGAGCCAAGACCAAATTAGGGAGAAGAAAACAAGCAGTGCGAGTAAAAACTTGAAAGAACTGACCAGACCCACGCAATTCTCGTTGTTTTGGCATCATTGGCACTAAACTTTGCACCATGTATGCACATTAGGATACATATAAACAGTTTATTCGGAATCTGTAATCGGAATTACTTCATTCAGACTGAGGAAAATCTTTACTTTTAGTAGTGATGTTTTTCTGGTAATATGCACACAAAGCATTTACAACATATATTAATAATAAAGGATCATCCATGTGTGTGTGTGTGTGTGTGTGTAGGTCCCTCAGGATGAGTGGGGCGGATACCCTGGGGTGAAGGATGATGAGATCCCGTGTCGGCGGATGAGGAGCAGCAGCTACGTGAAGGCGATGGGAGACGAAGAGAGCGGCGATTCGGACGGCAGCCCCAAAAACTCACCGCAGAAGAGCGCTCGGCCCGGCGGCCTCATCAAGAGCGTGCTGCAGAGGCAGCTATCAGACCAGAGGTGAGATTCAAACACTGTTCACTCACTACAGCGCCCCCTGGAGGTCTGCAAACACGTCACAGGCTGCACGATAGTGATTTAGGAGTTTTTCCTTTCGCAACAGCTCCAGCTTTTGGCCCAAGGTCACAAAAACACCTTTATTGTTTGCATCGCTGAGCACGCTAAAGATAGTCTGACTCCTAATCATGCAAGGTTCATGCAAATTTAATGCGATGGAAAGAGAAATGACAGGACATTGTTGTAGAGAAAGGTCCAAAAGTGTGAGTCTGCTTCTTAAGCAAAGAACATTGCAAGGAGACAATATCGTCACTTTATCCTAAACTTAAAGATTTCATATTTGTTTAGAACAAGCTACTTACTAAGTAAATTGTTGTAATTGTTGGCAAATTGCTGTGGTATAAGAGGAATAAAAGATGTTCAGTTTTAGCCATTATACTCATCTCAGAGGATGTTTCGTGGAAAGTGCTGTTGTTTAATTATAGTCTGTTTCAGAACGATAACGTGTCACAGTAGTTATAAAGGCTTTGGTTCTGCAGTATGAGTTGTCGTATATCCAGGAGGAATTCCACGCATCGATATGTATTCCACTGCAGGCCTGTTTTTGCCGAGTCAGCACACTGCACTGTGCATTCCACAGAATTACCTCATAGCAAAAAAAGCTTTCCAAATATAGCACGGCCTCTTCCGATGCCAAAGGAAGATCCATGTCACATTCCAGCTGGTTGGCTCGCTTAGAGGTAATAATTTTGCTGTTTCCCACCCGGGCTCAGGCCTGTGATTTTTACATAAAAATAAATGAAGAGAGAAAAAGAACGGGAGGATCACAGAGACACACTTCCCCTTCAGACATTATTATTATTATTATTATTAAATTAAAGATGAATCAAAGTTTTAGATCAGCTCTGGTGTTTGCTTGACTAATCAATAATAAAAATGGATCTCTGTGCCCTGCTGCCTGCGCAGTGTTCCGAGCCAGGGCGTGACGCTCGGGAAGCTGACACTGTGCGATGGAAGTGCTGAGGCTTTTTTATTTTCAGGCCATAGTCATAATTTATACCCAGAGTCTAACTCGCTTTACCTCTGACTGTAACAAAGTGCTGACACTGGAGACTCCTTCCGTAAATGTTAAATAAACATCTCTTTACAGAAAACTTCACCATACGAACGATTATATGTTTGAGTTTGTACATTGTGTGGAGCAACAGATGGGGTAGAGTGAGTAATTTTACAGCTGTAGTGCATTCAAAGCTTCCTGGAAGGCAGGAGCAGGAGGCGGGAACTGAATAACTGGAAGAGATTTGCGTGGGTGTGTGCGAGTCAGAGCTTTAAGAGATTTAGGAAGTGCAGTGATTACTGATGTGTCTCGGTACAAGTTCACTATTATTCTGATTGTAAGCAACACACACACACACACACGCACACCCTGAGACTGGTTTATTCTCAGTGAAATCCTACATGGCTGGTGTAATGAGTGTAGGAGGCCCCCGGAAATCATCCTTCCAGAAGGTGGGTTAAAATGTTCAGCTAGCACAGGATTCTTTAAACTTTGACCCCAAGCTTTGACCACTGTCCATTTTTCAGTCCAGATTTATAAATTACGACTTTCATATTCCATTTATATTCAGTAAATGTTTCAGCATATTTTAATGTCCATTTTCATGGCTTCTGGTTAAATAAATTAATAGGAGACTGTGAGTTTCTCTCACAGTCCGATTTGTAAATCAAGAGACCACACATGGGGTCACGACCCCTAGACTGGGAATACTAGCCAGTTTTAGGTTCTGTAGGTAATAGTTAGTTTCTACAGTTAAACACCAGCTAGCTTTATTTAATACTTAATTTTACTGATAGTCGATTATTATGGCTAGCTATTTATTAATGATTAGCTATAACAGCGACTATTGGTGTAACACTAGCCAGCTAGTTTTATTTAATACTTATTTAATAAAGCTAGCTATTTAGCTAACATACTTCAATGGCAGCCCTAGCTAGCTATTAGGTGTGATGCCAGGTTTTTTTTAATATATTATATTATTTAATAGTTAATTTGAATGATAGCCTAGCTAAATATTTATGTTTACCTACTCAGATTAAAATGCCTCAGGGAAATATCAGGTAGCTAGATTAAATAATGATTTTATGGTGTGTGTGTGTGTGTTTTGTTTGTTTTTGCTAGCAGGCTGATGATAACCTTTCTTTCAATTTCAATACTAGCTAGCTAATCTAATATCAAGCTAATGCTATATTCTTAGAAAAAAAGCTTTGGTGAAAGGACCTAGTCAGTGGATGGGGATCGGCAATGAGTACTTTGTGAGAAAAAACAAAACAAACAAAAAAAAAACTTATTTATAACTCTAAATAAAAAAAAATAAATAACTCTAACGCCAGGATTGGATGTACGGATAACTATGTCCACATGTACACAAGATGGCTGCCACAACATATCCTGTTTTTAACACGCGCTTGATGCGACACCAACATAAATGACAGTTTGCGGAGCAACGCAGCAAACAGCGCACACATAGCAGCCATACGTGATGAGATTGCATCATTACTGTTTCTGCCATTTTCTTAAGATCTTATCCTCCTCAACTCCCGTCATCTTTACTGCGTACCTTGTTATGGAAAGTTAGAGAAGGTGGTCAAAGAAGATACTCTGGTGCAGGTGAGGTCTTTTTCAGCTCTGGCCCGCCCCCTAGTGGACACAGCTTTTAATCGTACACAGGTGAGGATGTGAACAATATGGCTTGCATAGCTGCATAATTCCGGCCTAAAGGGTTCTTGGGTTTGTCCCATCCATAAAATAAACATCTCCTCACCGTTGCTTTCAAGCAAGCTCTTCGCTAAGAACTTATCACACATGGAAAGTTCAGATGTGTAGTATGAAGGATTGTGTGGAAAAGGTTAGCGTCCTACACACACACACACACACACTCTTGGAAAAGAGCTGGATCGATTGTGCCACGTGGCATCTCCACAGGATCTGAAAGCGGTGACCAGTCGATATCCGCCGCCGGGTTCCCCAAAGCTGCTTTCTCAGTTTTCTCCAGATAAATGTGGGCTTATTTTAACCCCGCTGTGCCATTAAGCCAGGTCATCTGTTTAGATTTTATACCAATACAGTGGAAAAAAACTGAGTTTAAATACACAGTGCATCTCAGTGGTTAGCACTATAGTACTGTAGAGATGGAGCAAAAACAAAATCATCATTTTTATTTCAGAACATCGGTTACTTGCTGCTCTCAGGGCCAAAATCAGTAATTCTCTCTGCAACATAAACAGGATTTTGATTTTTTTTTTCCTATAATAGGAAATAGAGGCATTATTATTATTATTATTATTATTATTATAGAAAAAGAAAAATGAAAGAGGCAAATAGAAGGAGAAAAGAAAGACAGACAGTGATAGAGACTGTTTTGATGGTGCTTTGTTCAGGGTGTGTGTGTGTGTGTGTGTGTGTGTGTATGATTTTTACAGCCGTGATGCACATATTTAGAGGTGTTAAAGTGAAAATAACCTTCAGTGTCAAAGCCATTCCAATCCTACATGATGAGGTCGTATACACACACACACACACACACACACACACACACACACACGCTATTATAACTGCAGAATACATTTTCAGAGAATGATCTCCTTTCAGTCTTTCACTCAGTGCTGTAGGATTCCTGATTCTGACTGTTCAAAAGGTGCTGATTCATTTTTTTTTAATCTTTATATTAATGCGCTCGTTCTGTACTTTAATACCGTTTCTATAGTAACAGCACATTCACAGGGACTTGTACAGTGGACGTTCCACATAAACATATTTAAATATGTGTGTAATCATTGGCATGATAAAGTTTTCTGTAAGGAGATGGAAGGAGTCTCCAGTGTCAGCGCTTTGTAACAGTCAGAGGTAAAGCTGTAACGTTAAGTTTTCCGACATCTTCAGGACAGAGGAGTTTACGTGTTTTGTGTTTTCTCAATAATGCAATGCTACTGCGCTCCAGGTAACAAAGCAACTCAACATCAACATTATCCATCATTTTATCCATCTGTATCTCTCCATCTATCTCTATTTCTCACTCTGTCTCTCTCTCACTCTCTTTCTCTCTCTCCCTCTCTCTCTCCCTTACTCTCTCTCTCTCTCTCTCTCTGATCAGGCTGACAGGCAGCATTAATGATATAAATGAAATAAGAGACAGTAATTGTTGTAGTGATGTGCACTGATTCTTCACGCTGATTAGACTCTCAGAATGAGGAGAGACTTAGCTCAAGGTTAAGAGTGAGTCTGTCTCTCACTCTGTCAGTCTGTCTCTTTCTCTCTCTTTCTCTGTCTCTCTCTCTCACTCTGTCAGTCTGTCCCTCAATTCAATTCAAATGAGCTAAATTGGCATGATAAAATGCACAATTTATTGCCAAAGCATTTATATGGGCAAGGAATAAAACCTGAACAGAGCACAAATGATAAGATGAACAGTCTATGGACTATGAGTGGTGTGTGTGTGTGTGTGTGTGTGTGTGTGTATGTGAATTCATGAACGCATCACTGTGTAGCTCTGTCTCTAACACTCCTTGGCTACAGTACAGGCATAACCTGCTCTCTCTGGGTAGCCTGCTCTGTGTGTATCTGCCTCTCTCTATAGCCAGGCTGCTCTGTGTGTATCTGCCTCTCTCTATAGCCAGGCTGTGGCTGCTCTGTGTGTATCTGCCTCTCTCTATAGCCAGGCTGTGGCTGCTCTGTGTGTATCTGCCTCTCTCTATAGCCAGGCTGTGGCTGCTCTGTGTGTATCTGCCTCTCTCTATAGCCAGGCTTTGGCTGCTCTGTGTGTATCTGCCTCTCTCTATAGCCAGGCTCTGGCTGCTCTGTGTGTATCTGCCTCTCTCTATAGCCAGGCTTTGGCTGCTCTGTGTGTATCTGCCTCTCTCTATAGCTGGCTGTGGCTGCTCTGTGTGTATCTGCCTCTCTCTATAGCAGGCTGTGGCTGCTCTGTGTGTATCTGCCTCTCTCTATAGCTGGCTGTGGCTGCTCTGTGTGTATCTGCCTCTCTCTATAGCCAGGCTGCTCTGTGTGTATCTGCCTCTCTCTATAGCTGGCTGTGGCTGCTCTGTGTGTATCTGCCTCTCTCTATAGCCAGGCCGTGGCTGCTCTGTGTGTATCTGCCTCTCTCTATAGCAGGCTGTGGCTGCTCTGTGTGTATCTGCCTCTCTCTATAGCAGGCTGTGGCTGCTCTGTGTGTATCTGCCTCTCTCTATAGCAGGCTGTGGCTGCTCTGTGTGTGTCTGCCTCTCTCTATAGCCAGGCTGTGGCTGCTCTGTGTGTATCTGCCTCTCTCTATAGCAGGCTGTGGCAGCTCTGTGTGTATCTGCCTCTCTCTATAGCTGGCTGTGGCTGCTCTGTGTCTATCTGCCTCTCTCTATAGCCAGGCTGCTCTGTGTGTATCTGCCTCTCTCTATAGCCAGGCTGTGGCTGCTCTGTGTGTATCTGCCTCTCTCTATAGCTGGGCCGTGGCTGCTCTGTGTGTATCTGCCTCTCTCTATAGCAGGCTGTGGCTGCTCTGTGTGTATCTGCCTCTCTCTATAGCCAGGCTCTGGCTGCTCTGTGTGTATCTGCCTCTCTCTATAGCAGGCTGTGGCTGCTCTGTGTGTATCTGCCTCTCTCTATAGCCAGGCTGTGGCTGCTCTGTGTGTATCTGCCTCTCTCTATAGCAGGCTGTGGCTGCTCTGTGTGTATCTGCCTCTCTCTATAGCAGGCTGTGGCTGCTCTGTGTCTATCTGCCTCTCTCTGTAGCCAGGCTGCTCTGTGTGTATCTGCCTCTCTCTATAGCCAGGCTGCTCTGTGTGTATCTGTCTCTCTCTATAGCCAGGCTGCTCTGTGTGTATCTGCCTCTCTCTATAGCCAGGCTGTGGCTGCTCTGTGTGTATCTGCCTCTCTCTGTAGCCAGGCTGTGGCTGCTCTGTGTGTATCTGCCTCTCTCTATAGCCAGGATGTGGCTGCTCTGTGTGTATCTGCCTCCTCCATAGCTGTGGCTGCTCTGTGTGTATCTGCCTCCTCCATAGCTGTGGCTGCTCTGTGTGTATCTGCCTCTCTCTATAGCAGGCTGTGGCTGCTCTGTGTGTATCTGCCTCTCTCTATAGCTGGCTGTGGCTGCTCTGTGTGTATCTGCCTCTCTCTATAGCTGGCTGTGGCTGCTCTGTGTGTATCTGCCTCTCTCTATAGCCAGGCTGTGGCTGCTCTGTGTGTATCTGCCTCTCTCTATAGCCAGGCTGCTCTGTGTGTATCTGCCTCTCTCTATAGCTGGCTGTGGCTGCTCTGTGTGTATCTGCCTCTCTCTATAGCCAGGCCGTGGCTGCTCTGTGTGTATCTGCCTGTCTCTATAGCAGGCTGTGGCTGCTCTGTGTGTATCTGCCTCTCTCTATAGCAGGCTGTGGCTGCTCTGTGTGTGTCTGCCTCTCTCTATAGCCAGGCTGTGGCTGCTCTGTGTGTATCTGCCTCTCTCTATAGCAGGCTGTGGCTGCTCTGTGTGTATCTGCCTCTCTCTATAGCAGGCTGTGGCTGCTCTGTGTGTGTCTGCCTCTCTCTATAGCCAGGATGTGGCTGCTCTGTGTGTATCTGCCTCCTCCATAGCTGTGGCTGCTCTGTGTGTATCTGCCTCTCTCTATGGCCAGGCTCTGGCTGCTCTGTGTGTATCTGCCTCCTCTATAGCCAGGCTGTGGCTGCTCTGTGTGTATCTGCCTCTCTCTATAGCCAGGCTGTGGCTGCTCTGTGTGTATCTGCCTCTCTCTATAGCCAGGCTCTGGCTGCTCTGTGTGTATCTGCCTCCTCTATAGCCAGGCTGTGGCTGCTCTGTGTGTATCTGCCTCTCTCTATAGCCAGGCCGTGGCTGCTCTGTGTGTATCTGCCTCTCTCTATAGCCAGGCCGTGGCTGCTCTGTGTGTATCTGCCTCTCTCTATAGCCAGGCTGCTCTGTGTGTATCTGCCTCTCTCTGTAGCCAGGCTGTGGCTGCTCTGTGTGTATCTGCCTCTCTCTATAGCAGGCTGTGGCAGCTCTGTGTGTATCTGCCTCTCTCTATAGCTGGCTGTGGCTGCTCTGTGTCTATCTGCCTCTCTCTATAGCAGGCTGTGGCTGCTCTGTGTGTATCTGCCTCTCTCTATAGCCAGGCTGTGGCTGCTCTGTGTGTATCTGCCTCTCTCTATAGCAGGCTGTGGCTGCTCTGTGTGTATCTGCCTCTCTCTATAGCCAGGCTGTGGCTGCTCTGTGTGTATCTGCCTCTCTCTATAGCAGGCTGTGGCTGCTCTGTGTCTATCTGCCTCTCTCTGTAGCCAGGCTGCTCTGTGTGTATCTGCCTCTCTCTATAGCCAGGCTGCTCTGTGTGTATCTGTCTCTCTCTATAGCCAGGCTGTGGCTGCTCTGTGTGTATCTGCCTCTCTCTGTAGCCAGGCTGTGGCTGCTCTGTGTGTATCTGCCTCTCTCTATAGCCAGGCTGTGGCTGCTCTGTGTGTATCTGCCTCTCTCTGTAGCCAGGCTGTGGCTGCTCTGTGTGTATCTGCCTCCTCCATAGCTGTGGCTGCTCTGTGTGTATCTGCCTCCTCCATAGCTGTGGCTGCTCTGTGTGTATCTGCCTCTCTCTATAGCCAGGCTGTAGTTGATTATTGTTAGCTGTGTTAGATTAGTTTGTGGAGCCTCAGGAACAGCTGAGTGAGGAGGCTTTTTTCAATGTTCATTTCACGGTTTTTCAGGGCTTTAAAATGATAAGAGTTCGGGTCACTCAATTTTAGATGTTTCCAAAATTTGATGGCTCTTTTCTCAGTGTGGACTAATAGAGGGAATTGGCCTAATTCTGTCCTGCATGCATTGTTAGGTGTGTTCCTCTGTACCCTGAGGATGCTTTCACAAAACTCGGCTTCAAGTGGATTTTTGTCCCATTTTTCAAATTCATGATTTAGGAGAGGACCCCAAACTCTCTCTCTGTCAGTCTGTCTCTCTTTCTCTCTGTCTGTCTCTCTTTCTCTCTGTCTGTCGCTCTTTCTCTCTGTCTGTCGCTCTTTTTCTCTGTCTGTCAGTCTGTCTCTCTTTCTCTCTGTTTGTCTCTCTGTCTGTCTCTCTTTCTCTCTGTCTGTCTCTCTGTCTCTCTCTCTCTGTCAGTCTGTCTCTCTTTCTCTCTGTCTGTCTCTCTGTCAGTCTGTCTCTCTTTCTCTCTGTTTGTCTCTCTGTCTTTTTCTCTGGCTGTCTCTCTTTCTCTCTGTCTGTCTGTCTGTCTGTCTCTCTTTCTCTCTCAGTATGTCTCTCTCTCTTTCTGTCTCTCTGTCTCTCAGTTTTTCTCTCCCTGTCTCTCTCTTTCTGTTTGTTCTGGTTCTTTTTGTCTCACTCCTTTCTTTCCCTCCCTTTCCTTTTGATTCTTTTTCTCCACCATTCTGTTTATCTTTCAATCCTCCACCTGTGATTCCTTCTCAGTCTTCTTCTTTCTCTTCCTCCACCTCTCCCTCACGTTTATTCTTCCCTTTCACATTTATCGTACCACTCTTTTCTTCGTCTTACTTTTTGTTCATTCTATCTTTTTCTTGTTTTCTAATCTTTCTCTGAGTTTCTCCTTTTCTCTCCAACTTTTTTTCTCTCCTCTTATCTTGTTTTTTTTCTCTCCTCTTATCTTGTTTTTTTTCCTCTCCATCCCTTACTCTTTTCTTCTCCCCTCCCTGATTCTCTTGCTCCCTCCTATCTCTCTCTGTTTGCTTTCTTTCAATTTTGTCTCATCTCTCTGTTTCTTTCTCTTCTCTCTCTTTCAGTTTTTTCTCCTTCTCTTAATCTCCCTTTCTTCTGCCCCTGTCTTATTGTATTTCTCTCCAGTCCATTCAAATGTTCTCTCACTTTATCGCTTCTCTTTGGCATTTATTTGATCGCTCTTTCCTTTGTCTCACTTCCTGTCTATCTCCTTTTTTCATCTCCCTCTCTTCCTCACTTGCTTTCCTTTTCTATTTCTCCAGTCCTACCTGATTCTTCTGTCCTCTCTATCCCTCTCCTTCTCTCCCTTCTCTCTTCACCTCTCTCTCACTCTTTTCTCTCTTTTTCTCTTTCTTTCCACTTGTTCTTGTCTTTCTCTGTTTCTCTTCTACTCTATCCCTCTCTGTCCCTGTCCCCCTCATTCCTTCATTTCACTTCCTATCACCTTGCCTCCCTCTATCTCTTTCTCTTCACTACTCTTCACTACACTTTACTTCTGTTTTCTCTCTACCCTCTTTCTCTTTACACCTTCTCTCTCAATCCCTTTCTCTCAATTTCTTCATCTCCCTCTTTCATTTTTATTTCGAGTGTTTACCTCGTGTCTTGTCCTTTCTCTCATTCCCTCTCTCCTTCTCTCTCTCTCTCTCTTTTGCTTTTTCTTTCTCTTATTTTTCTTGTGCCTTTGTCCTTTGAGAAGTCGAGCACATTCTGTCCCTGTCATGATGGGACACTGATAAGACGAGCACTCTGAGCCTCACTGAGCTTCACAGAGAGAGAGAGAAAGAGAGAGAGACAAACAGAGACAGAGGGAAAGACACAGGGTAAATTAAAGGTCGGGAGGTCATTTAGCGTCGCCGACAGACCCGTTTAAAAGATGCTTTATCATCTCTAAGGCTGTTCCAGTGCACTGTTGGATAGATCATGCCGGATATGTGGGAAAACAGATATCTATAAGATGGAGTAATATACCTGTTATAACATCAATAACACAGCAACATTTATGATTGAATAAATAATCTGGGACATTCATACACACTCTTCACATTTCTGTAGTTTTTTATTTATTGTTTTTTTCTTTCTGTTTCTTTCTCCTCATCTTTCCTAAACCTGTTCTGTTTCTTCTCTCCCCCTGCAGCTCATACCGTTTGGATAAATCGAGCAGTGACACGATGAAGTACCTCACCAATTTCGCTGCAGATTTAAGGTGAACACACACACACACACACACACACACACACTTAAACATAATTTTTACCGAGTGATTTGGCCAAAAATTAAATTTGCACAATTTTCCCCTTACCACTGTTAATGTTACTTATAAGCTTTTAGTGACCAGATCAGGATTGTACAAACTTCATGCCTACATCCTGAACTATATTTAAGTTAAAGGTAAAGCACATTTAATTTTCTTTATCAGATTATTCATTAGCAGGTAGTTAACATATTTAAAGTGTCATGCCTATTTTCCCAGGGCTCAATGGTTCAGTACCATGTGACCTCAGTTCTGTGTTCCCTCGTCATTAAAGAAGACTAACATCCAGACCTTTGTTATGTTTAACATTCATCTTTGTTTTTTTGGTTTAAATAAAAAATAATACAAGGCTAATTAACAAACTCAACAAGTATGATGATTGTGGTGTGTACTTGTGCTGCTTAGAGGACAAAAGTTTTCATTCCATTTAAATCTGGAAGTCCAAAAACCCATCAATAAACTTAATATACCAAAATGTATCAATGAGCGTATGTACCTTACCAAGAACCCATTAATTAACGAAGCTTACCAAGAACCCATTAATGAACTTGGCCTGCCAATATCCCATAAATAAACTTGGCTAACAAGAACTCATTAATAAACCTGGCCTACCAACAGCCTGTTAATGAACCTGGCCTACTAAAATCCCATCAATCAAACTGACCTACCAAATATTGATTAATGAACCTGGTCTACAGTGTACCAATTAGCTTGTGTTAATGGAGAAATTGCCAAGTTGAATTCCTTGTAAGGGAAATCTTACTTGGTAAATAGAATGCTTACGTGGTCAATTTTGATAAATAAGCCTGGCTTACAAGACCCTATAAACAAACCTAGACTACCAAGAACCCTACCAACAAGCCATTAATGAACTTGGCCTACCAAAAGCTCATTAATGAACCTGGCCTACCAAGAGCCCATCAGTGAACTTGACCTACTGAGAAGCTATAAATAAACCTGGCCTACAAAATACAGTAGTGAACTTGGTCTAACATGAACCTATTAATGAACCTGGCCAAAAAGGAACTGAGAAATAAATCTGGCCTACCAAGAACCTATAAATAAACCTGGACTACCATTATGTCATCACAGAACCAACACTATGGAGAACAGAGCAAATAAGCCTGCCCTACCAAAACACAATTAATGAACCTCTCTTACCAAGGGCCCATTAATTCCAAATACTCATCAATACACTTGGCATACCAAGAGCCCATCACTGAACTTGACCTACTGAGAACCAATTGATCAACATGACCTACCAAACACCCATAATGAACATGAACTAGCAAGAACCTGTCAGTCAGTCCAGACTGAAAAAAACAGTCAATGAACCACCAAACACTTAAATCTAGTCTTTGAATCTAGACTACCAAAAACCAGTCCATGTACGTGAACTACCAAAAAAAGTCAATGAACCTGGACTACCAAAAAAAAAAACAGTCAAACAACTCAAAAAAAGTCAAAAACAACTTCTAAAATAGTCAGTGATCCAAGACTACCAGGAACCTGTCAATGAAACTGGACTACCAAAATCCAGTCTGTGAAAATACAATACAATCAATGAACCTGCACTACCCAGAACCTGTCAATGAAACTGGACTACCAAAAAACAGTCAATGAATCTGTTCTACCCAAAACAGATTATAAACCTGGACTATCAAGATCCTGTTGATAAACCTGGACTACCAACAAAAAACAGTCAATGTACCTGAACTTCTAAAATAGTCAGTGATCAAAAACTACCAAGAACCTGTTGATAAACCTCAAGACTACCAAAAACCTGTCAGTGAACCTGGATTACTAAAAACCTGTCAATGAACCTGAACTACCAAGAGCCTGTTAATGAACTCAGACAGCCAAGAACCACCAACGAACCTGGACTGCCAAAAAAAATACAGTCAATGACCCCAGACTACAGAAAAAGCAGTCAATGAAGCTGGACTACTAAAAAAAAGTCAATGAACTTGGACTACCAAAAAAAAAAAAAAGTCAATGATTCTGGACTACCAAGAAGAAACTAATAGATAATGAGCATGTGGGAAGCAGAAGAAACTAATTCAAGCGATTCCTCCAACAGTAGCAGTCTACTTTGAAAAAAATCTGAAAACTTTTCTTGTATTGTATCTTTGAAAACAAAATCATCCTGTTTGGTTGGAAGATAAGATATTTGCAGAGGTTAAAGAAGATCCTTGCTGTGGACAGTTTTGCCCTTTTAGCCATTTTGGCAAGCAAACTCTAGTCTCCTTCTCTGTCTCAGTGTGATTGGCTCACTAACAAGCCACTGATTTGCATTTTCCTTCATTTCCCACTATTGATCAGATGCTTCAGCACAACGACCAATCGAAGGAGCTATTTTCAGGTGTTAAACACATCAGTGATTTGGCAGGCTCCATGGAGTGAGACAGAGCATGTTCTCATCGAACTGTCAGTGTCCTGGTGTTACTTCTTCTCCGAGTCATACTGATGCAGGACAATGCAACGTGTTTTGTCTTTTAGCTTCAGGTCCAGATGGTTTTACAGTCTATCAGCCTTGATTTAAAAATATGTACCGCTTGGAGGAGTCAGTAGGAGGAATTAGTAGTCTTTAAGTTCATGACAAACTGTCTTTGCTTCTTAATTTATCAAGAACTAATGCCTACGCTCTACACCCGTTACTTATTTCACAATAATTGTTGAGACAAATCCATTTTTATCTTAATCCTCATATGAATGGAATGGAAATTTGGTTGAACATCGTGATTGCTTATCCTGCTTACAGATGTGTCTTTGAAATATAATTTGACAAATACTATATAATAATACTGGGGCCAGTAAATCCACCACCCAACTCTTCCCACAATCTCTCTCTCTTTTTCTCTCTGTCTGTTCAGTCAGAGCTACCATCTGCAAGCGTCAAGGGACATCCACCCCAGCATCACGCTGGACCCATCACCCAATTACAACTCACCCAAATTTCGCTCAAGGAACCAGAGCTACATGAGGGCAGTTAGCACGCTGAGCCAAGCCAGCTGTGTCAGCCAAGTGAGCCAGGTGAGTGCGCATTTTTCCAGCCACATCACCTGGAAATGAATCCTGAAGGTTATTCTACTCAGATTGGAGAAAGGGTCCACCAAAATTTGAGAAAAGTTCTTACCATCTTACCAGTGCATGCTATTGGTGCCATCTCCTAGATTCCAGCATGGAGACTAATATTGGATTTGAAAATATTTCACTAACCCTAATGCATTTATACATGTAGTACATGGAGATTTTTAGAGAGAGGTGAGACTGAGGTTATGGATTAAGATGATTGTGACCTAGGAATATACTTAAGAATATTTTTCTCTTTTCTGTATTTAAAACTCACCATTAATGTTGCCTGTTGCTTTTATCCTCAGGTTTAAACATGTATCATAGTGCTGAAGCACTGATAATGTGCTTTATTGTGAGCTGGAGAGTTTTAGGGCCTTTAAACAGAAAGGAAAATACTCAGTAAAGGTCTGACTTAAAGTTAACCTCACTGCTGCGCCGCTGGTTCTTACGTTCTCTTTGTGTTAATCGTCTGACTTATCTGTCTTTAAAATCTAAAGCCAACCCTCCAAATGGATCGTATTGATTGTGGTCAATACATCTTCAAGATAAGGTTTTTCTCCCTTTGTACAATTCTGCACTTGCACCTCTGAAGGTTGTTAAGGACAATACATTCTGTGCTAGAACACGTTGGAAATCTGAGATCTTGGAGATTGGCAAATCTTTCAGGACTTTGGAGATACTTATCAGAGAGTGTTTTCCGATTAGCTCAGCGGGTAACGGTCATGAATGGAAGAGGAATGTCATAATTAATTTTACTGAAAACTAGCAGACTTTACAGATTTGTATCTAGTTGTCAAATTCAGCAGTGATGTGAATTAAGGGAAAGTAAATTACATGGAGTCACATCTTCATGAGTGTGTATCTCTCCTTCCAAGACAATACAGTGTGCAACTTTATTCAATGCTGCCTCATACCTCCCAAAAGCAGGCCAGTAGGTGAACTGGCATGCATGATGCTCTGTGAAAGACTGGCATTCCATCCAGGGTGTATTCCTTCCTCACACCCAGTGTTCCCGGGATCCACTGCAACCCTGACCAGGATTAAGCTCTTACTGAAGATGGATGGAGGGATGGACTTCCATTACTGTTAACTGCATTAAACTCGTAGCTCCAGAGAAGCACCAAACATGTCTTGGCTAATTGAGTACATTTATTATAAAGGGAACCTTCTATACATTTAATTTCTCATCAAAGTACTAAGGTACTGTTTCTAAAAAAAAAAATATTCAGAATATAGAAAAAATTGTTTTCTAAAGTGTCAAAAACAGGAGAAAATGAGGCGGAAAGAGGAAAACATTATACAGATATCTTAAACTGTATAAATGTTTTAAAGAGGATAACACTAGGATATTCTCTGTAAGAACTAAAGCAGTGTTTTTATATGTCAGTTGAAAATTGTTGAGAAGAGAGAGAAAGTGTGAATGAGGGAAGGTAGTTGGTAAACCCCTGCTTTCTGAAAAAAAGAAGGTTATAAAAGTGGGAAAGGTGAGAACAGAAGTCAGACTACTTGACAAAAATTGAAAAAATTGATTCCCCTCGTTGCTTTCTGGTCATTTCAGGTGAGCGAGGCTGAGATGAACGGCCAGTTCGAGTCGGTGTGCGAGTCAGTGTTCAGCGAGGTAGAGTCGCAGGCCATGGAGGCGCTGGATTTGCCCGGCTGCTTCCGTACACGCAGCCACAGCTACCTGCGTGCCATCCAAGCCGGCTACTCACAGGATGACGAGTGTGTGCCTTCCATGAGCTCATCTACCGTCACCTCCACCATCAGGTCCACGGCTGGTGAGTCGCCTGACAGAGTGTCAGATTCATTGTGAAAAGCCTTGAAGCCTCCAATTCAGTGTAACTGACAGGGAAATAAATACACTCGAACCATATGAGTAATACAATATTTATACCACAGCACTGTTGAGTTCTCGATTCTGATTGGTCAAAAGGCGTTGATTAATTTTAAATAACAGCAGCACTGGCAGTAGTGCAGCTGCAAATCACAAGTTTATATTAATGCGATCGTTTCTATAGTAACAACTTGTTTGCATGACAAATGCTCACAAAGAATTTAACAAAGAAAAATGTATAATCATTGATATAGATGCTTATTTAAAATTCATGGAATGTTTAACATGTTGAACGGTGTGGTTTTGTCTTATAAACATCAAAAGAGAAAAAAGAGTCTGGTGAGGGAACGATTGTTTGTAGCTGCTATAATGTAAGCGATAACTTACTAGGAACAATCCTGCTTCACGGACGTTCTGCAACATTTAACTACATATGAATAAAAAGTGTGTCGTTCATTAATTAAAAAAAAAATCATTGGCAAACCTGCTGTGGTATAAGAGGAATAAAACACTTCAGGACGTGCTGTTATAGGAAAATAATCAACTTCAGGGTGGTGACCATAACTCTGCATCAACACACCACCCCATCGCTGAATATTTCTCCATAATAGCACAACACAGAGTGTTTTATTCTTTACACAATAGGTGCGTATGTATGTCCTGAACCCTATGCTTAAGCTTGGGGCTAAGCTTGTGGTGGTCCAGCCATTTTGGAAATTTTTGCATGTTCTTGTTGCAGTTATTTCATTCATTATTTGAAATAAATAGTAGATTTATGTGGCCTAGAATGCCATGTTAGACCGAATGTGTGAAAAAACATGCTGTACATCTGCTTCATTGTGCATTCATAGCAAATATGAGAACTAGTCTAGAGCATCAGTTGTAGTAATTATCACAAAAATACACTTTAGTCAAGGGTGGACAAATCAGTAGCACCCAGGACAAGCAAATTTCATGTCCGGGCTATTCATTAGTTTTGTAGTTGCCTGGTGGACAATTATGCTTAACGACAAGAAAAAGTAAAAATCCTACTCCTTATTAACTTTCTCAAAAAAGGTATATTTGTTATGTAAGTTTAAACACAAATGTGTTTCATGATGCTGTAACTGTAGCAAAAGCTTCTGAATCTCACTGCCTGCTGCACTACACACATCAGTCAAGACGATCTGGCTGATGGTAGAACAGTTTTGTCTAGACAGATCAGTAAGCTTTTCGAACTTTTCAGAATAAGCAACACTCTTGTGTGAAAACCAAGCAAAACAAAGTGCCGCACAAATCCATCATATAACTCTCCTGCTTACTACACACCGTCCCTTTGTAGTTAAACATGTTGACGGAAAAGACATTTGCTAGCCAGGCCCTTGTGATGTGAGGAGAAAACAATGCAGCTTATAGGCAAAATTTGGCCAATGACTTGCTGACTTCTTGTTGAGGGCACAACATTCTTTTAGAAACTTTCTAGAAGAGGACAATGACTTCCTTTAGTTAAAATGAATGCATTTGTTTAGCTAACTAGCTCAGCATGCATTGTCAGTCGACTTAGCTTTTCTTAGCTATCTAGTTAAAATAGGGATTTTTATCTTAGCTATGACTTCTTAGCCTAGTTAGTTTCAAGGCAACCAAAACATGGAACCAGGAGATTTCACTTGCTAATGAATTTATGATTTGTCCACCCCTGTTTAGCACATTCCTCACTGTTAGAGCTCATGTTTGGATTTCATACTGTGGATAGGACACAAGTGTGCTTATTTGTATCCTATTGGTATTCGTATCTTTTCTATGTAGTGGCGCATGCATGTATTCTGTACTGTGTTTGGCATGGCATGCATGCATGTAATCTGCTTATGAGCAAAGCGACTGTTCTGTCTGCCAAAAAAGCAACAAAAAAAACCAACAAAAAAAAACAAAAACAAAAAGAAAAAGAAAAACAGACAAAAAAAAAACAGGTAAGTTCTGGTGTGCCTTAGTGAGTTAGGCAATGAACCCTATTGAATTCAGACTCTCAGGGGAAAAAGTAAAGCAGAAAAGGCTGAAAAGTGAAACATCCAATTACAAGTTCCTTTCCCAATCAGTGTCCTTGCATTATTCCACTGTGTACATTCTTCTAAAGATCTAAAATTTTGAATCTCCATTTTGCCCTGTTTTCTGGCTAGCTCACGGAGCAGGCAGGGAGGGGTTGAGAAGTGATGAATATGATGGAATATGATGCGATCTCGAAATGCTGCCCGGTTCAATGCTTCTCACTCAGTGGGCTTCGTATTGTCTCATTCTCCCGGATTCTGTAGTTTGTTTCCATTCCCTTTATCTACTTTTCTCTCTCGCTATTTTTTCTGTGATGTGCAGATGTTTTCAAAACCATTTCAGTGTTGAGTTCTCTCTCCCACAGGGCCTGTGGCTGGTACAGCTCTTGAATGTCTTGAGGTTTCAGAGATTGTTAACAATGAATGGTGTAACAAGTTGCAAACGATCTTGGGGAAAAATATGAGCATCATTGTGAGACACTCAGATACAGGCGGCTTCCAATTTTTTTGGCCATTTAGGAAACAGGGCTAGGGACAGCTGGAGAGACTTTCAGTATGTTTACACTGCCTTCTCACTGAAATACATTTGCAATTATCTTGGTAACTGAACTATATTGGCTCTCCCATAAAACTTGACTTTGTGTGTCAAGAGAACCCTCCATGGTTCCACTTGGTTATTCCTGGTCAGATTTTTTTAAAGGGTCTGTGTGGGCCTTTCATATTCAATAGGGTTCATACCTGCTCTGCTTAGACACACAGAGAGATTAGGTTGAAAGCTTTGCTCGCATTTGTCTCTTTTCAGTGCACAAAACATAGGGCTTCTGCTAGTCAGAGGGATGAGGGATTTGATTATGCTCACAGAGATGTGGTTGTTATTATTCTCTTCAGGTTTCCCCTGGGGTAGGACTCTCTGTTTTGTGCTTTGAGACATGGGAAAAGAACATGCAAATAAATATTTGAGTGAGAAGGCAGAGTAACAGCATGAAACAAACCCATAATAATGTGAGTCAAAGTGAGCCCATTGCCTGTAACAACTCAACATTAGCATCTGCCATCACCCAGAGCTGAAGCAAAAGCAACCATAATACCATTTTGCATACCAAATGAAATAGACTCAATTTGCATTATTTGACAGTTCCTAGAGCTGTGTAAGGTGTCCAATGTCCTATTGATTGTTCCAAAGGTGGATGTATTGGACAATTATAATTATATAATTTTGTACAATTTGTATACAAGCAAACTGTAGTAAGAAACCTTTGTTGTCACACAAAGGTAGCACAGGGTAATAGCTCATAGCTCAATAGCTCATCTCATGTAATTTGGCTCACATGTGTTTGTTTCAGGCTTTGTAGTAAAGCCTATAGTGAGCATCACAGTGTCTCTAGCTGTCCCGACCTGTAGGAACATTATATACTCTCCCGCTTGTTTATGTTTGTCTTCCAGAGGGGAATGAAGTGCTCGAGGGCACTGGTTTACTTAATGAGGACAATTTTTTCAACAAGGAGGCTGACATGACTTCCATGGCCCAGAGGGATCTGAGCCATCGTAGGAGAGAAAGTGAATCACGAAGCCTGTACAGTAATCGTTCTTCTACCACAGTTCCCTCATATTCCCCACACAAGACCAGCATCCCTGTCAGGCCACGACCTGTTCCATCAAGCGTACAGGAGACAGCTGACCTGGCTCTTGCAATCAGCCAGCAGTGGAGGGAGGATGTTTCAGCGATGCGAAAGGAACTAGCCGAGCTCAGACGGGATCTGTGCACAGAGCTTCGAGCCTTTAACAGCAACTTTTCCACTTTTGCACAACGCTACAACACCTGGTCTCCAAACTGGGCAAAGGGAACCCAGCATAGTTCTGATCACATATCCGTCAGTACCCAGGCTGGGAGCAAGACTTTGGTGCGACAGAACACAGCAGATGCAGCAGTGAACTGCCCTTCACCCATTGATCCAAATGTTTTATCCATGCATCCCCCAGATCCAGAGCCTTTAGATAAAAATGTCCTGCGTGTCTCAACTTCCAAACCTTTATTCCAAACAGACCCAAATTCACAGTTGGCAGAGCTTGATGATCCAACCTATGCCAACTTGACTCCTCCAGAACCTGTGGACCTGTCATTGCTAAGCTGGCCTGAACTGGATCCCGATCCAATGACTCCTCCTGATCCTCCAGAACCAGAACTACCTTTAGACCCTAGGTATTTTTCAAAAGTTTCAACTTCTGAAAGGGTGGACTCGATTGTACTAGATTTTACAAACTTAGAACCTGTAAACTTGGCAAACTTGCACTGGCCAAAATTGGATCCAGATAATATTAGTCCACCAGATTTATCACCGCCTCAAGAGTCTCCTGATCCATCCATACTACATTCCTTCATTCAAGAGAGTTTAGAAGAAATTGAACCATGTCCACTATCTTCAGGTCTTCCTCTAGCAACTGAGCAGCAGCAGTATCCAACTCGAGGATCTGTAAGCCCGATTGTGTTGATAGAGCCAACTGAAGAAAACTCAGATCACAACATAGAAGACTATACAATCGTGGAACCAGGTGACTGTCTTGTGTTGAGTCCACTGACGCCAGAATCAATGGATCTTAATGATTTGAAATGGCCAAGTTTAGAATCCTTGGACCCCGGGTTGCCTAGTCCAGGGTATGCAGATCTTCCAGACCCTCCAACCCCAGAAACAACTGACTATGATGAACCTGCTGACCATGCAGCTGAAGATCCACCTTTCCCAGAACTACTGGACACCATTTTCTTACAGCCAGCAACTCCAGAACCAATAGATTTAGATGTATCAAACCCTCTGAGTCCAGAACCTATGTCTCCAGCACTTCAGAGTTCAGCAACATTTGAGCCAGAGGCTCATCCTGTTGTTTTGTGGTCAAAGAGAGACACTATGGATCTGAATCTGTCAGACTCCCCGAGAAAGAAACCTCTAAACATAAGAACTTCGAGCTGGTCGGAAATGGATCCTGAAATTATTAGCCCATCAGAACCAACCTACATGGAATCAAGTGTTGCCTACTTGACTCAACTGTCCCCTCTTGAGAGTGCTTCAGTAACACTTCCTGAACCTTTTTCTCAACAACTAGATGACCAGTACCATGAAGAGTCAGATGACCAAGTTACAGAGTACCCACTCAAACCAGATGCCCTTGACTCTGCTACGATTGACCTCATAGAGACAGAGGCAATCTTTTCAGCCATCCTGTGTTCAGTGGAACCGGATGATCCTGAATTTGAGACTCTGACTATGGAAGAGGCGCTGGAAATAGTGGATCCAGGTAACAGTTCCCCTGCAACTATAGACCCAGCAACTGTGCACCCATTTAACTTGTCCCTTCTAGAGCTTCAGGCTGCCTTAGATGTATCTAAGAGAGAAACAACTGATAATGGATCACCAAGAGGAACCATGGCCAGCAGCCCATCTCCATCTTGCCGAGATTTCCTTTGGATTAGATGGCAACGCAGGTTACGGGGAAGAATGCCAATCTCCAGGAGTGCCAGTATGGAGATCTACCACAAGAAATACTCCAATAACTCAGAGATGTCTTATATGTCTCTGTCTATTTGAGTAACTTGAAGCCACACATGGTGTATCACAGGATTTCTAAAAATCAGAGGATGAAGAAAAAGTGTGTGTGTGTTAATGAAGCCACATGTTTACAGGTGTGTCTGTACTTTGTGAGAGTGCAAGTGGGTGAATGGAAGACAGAGTGAAAAAAGGAGAGAGTGAGTTAGCCAAGAAGCCATTAGGGAGGTTTTAGGCTATAAGTGATCCTTTATTCAGAGCTGATGAGCCCCAATGAGAGGTCGTAGCTAAAAGCAGCTTGATGCTCGCACCCACATTGCATTAGTGTCCCTGGGACACTCAGCACTTATTTAACACTGAGCAGCAATGACTCATCCATGAACCAAAGTCTCAATTCCACTAAAAACTGCTTCTCTACATTACTTTACAGTCTGCTTGGTTTGGCCATTCCTTCTGAAAAATGTATTTTGGTAGATACTGTGATTGCATTGGCTGTGGACAGGAAGTTCTCAGTGAGAAATTCTCTAGAGTTTCTTTGAGAGCTTCTTTCTTTGATAACCTAAGACTATTAGAGACAATTTTGGTGTTGAAACATTGACTCATGCTGCAGAAATGGAATGTTAAAAAAAAAAACGCCTCTCGTCCAAATGGGTTTTAAAAAAGGATGAGAACTGAACATTGACCAAAGACTGCTCAAGGGATCTCTTTGATATATTTTGTGGGTTTTGATCATCCTTTCCTCTGAATGTGGACTAATGGTGGTTACTTTGAGATTCAACAGAAATCAGACTGATTAAAAAAAAAAAAAAAGTACTAAGAAATGTATGAAATGACGTTCCAGGTAATTCAATTACAAGTCTTCAAAGCCAAAGCCTTGCTGTAAAACAAGCAAGTGGATTTAGTACTGTGAAAATTTTGAAGACACATTGGGGTGAACAGCCGCAGTTTGCACAGTTTAAATGTGACGTTTTGAATGCATTCTGTACTTTATTGTTCCATACAGACATATATACAATCAAACGTATATACTGTACATATATGGGATGAATAATACTGATAAAGGTGGTTGAATCCTGCTCCATAGATTATCATTTTTATATAGATATTCCTTGATTTATTGTGAATATACAGTTGAATGTATACTGTGTTTTTTCCTGCAATGACTGAAGTAATATATGACTGTCATTAGGTATGCAGAGAGGAAACATTAAGTTTTACATCAAAATAAGGGCCACCAATTTGTCTTATTCATGCTGGAATGTAAAACAGGGCCATTGAGGTCAAATCCAAAAAGTCCAATGGGCAAAGTGTTAAAATGCTCCAACTTTAGTAGGATAAAATGAAGAAAAACACTGTTGATAACCATACTGTAAGTAATATGAAAACTTGGCAATGTTGCTTGTGGGAGAATTTAATATAAAATAATTAATTTAATCTAATGTATTGTTCTGTTCAAATTGAAAACTAGTTAGTAAAGGTGTAATAATCAAATGATTTGGTTAACGTAGTGATCTAAAAAGGCATAAAAAGTTGAAAATAAATCTGGGCAACAATCATAAATCAATTATTATTGATAATAAACCTCTTTTTTAAAGGATAGACAACTGGTGTGTAAAAGATTGATCTTTTTTTGATGTATAAATAATTTAACAGGTTTAAGGTGATTTGCCCATAGCTCTGATACTTAAAATAGTCCTTCTCTACATTATAATCATTTGTGAATTTACAGTAGGTCTACCCCAAATTCCGATTGGAGGATACTAAACCAAATCATATCATATTGTATCACAGCAGATTCAGTCGTATCATCAAATATCGAATCGTTGCCTTAAGAATCTAAACCGTATTATATTTTGTGGAAGTCTGAGGTTCACACCCCTACTATTTAGGTAGTTAAATAATTCTGAAATTCCACAATGTGTCATGTGGATATATAGTTTGGTTTGAGTGTTTGGGTTATTTGTAGGACAGAAAGGATGCATATACACTTTTTGTTAGTTAGCCAGCCACCTAACTAACAATGAAAATATGTCTTTGCAGTGAGAGAGAGGCACAAACAGCCCAGAAAGTTTTATAACTCAAATTAATAAATATTAAATATTAATAAATATTGAATATTAATAAGCATAAATATTTGAGGAAAAATAGTTTTTGTACAGCAGATCTACAGTCAAAATAAATAATTCAGTTTATTAAATGTCCAAAATGATATAGATTAAAAATGTGGTTAAAATGTATTCATGAAGGATGAGTTAAATTACACAAATTGAAACAAAGTAAATGGTCAATTAAAAAAAAACTTCAGTGAAGAAAATAACAGAAATGGATTAGTCATAAATATGCAGAATTAGATGTGGACTCAATCCTAATCCTGGTAGCGCATGCCCTCATTTGAAACCACTTAATGTTTCCCCTTTGCTGCGACTCTTGATTTTTCTGGCAAGTAATAAAAAGTGGGTTAAACGCACACATTTAGATTGAACCCACCGGTGCTGTGAAGTACAGTAAAACACTGTACAGTAGCATTAAAAAAGAAAAAAGAACAAAAAGAGAAAAATATTATTGCTTGCTCATTGCTCCATAACACCATAGTGAATCTTAACTTGTTTCATAAGGCAGGAAGTATCGGACCGAGTTGTACGGGTAATTTATCGCATGGAAATTTAGAAAGTGTATATTTTTAAAAAACTAGAAAGACTATTTTGTTGTAGTTGCATATCCAGTTATACCATATTTTCCAGACCATAAAACACTTCCAAGTATAAGATGCAAAACTGAGATTTGAGAAATTTTAGTGGCTGGGTTTCATTCGATTTCATGCAATTAAAGCTGTAAGAGTTTCCTAACCTTTCATATGAATCAAGTAGCACAAATTATTATGGGTGTTAGCTGAGTCACCAATTTACATTACATTACATAAATATGCAGTACCAGATGTACAATTTAGCTCAGCATTTGAGGGTTTTGCTCAAGACTGGATCTTACTCAAGGACCCAACAGCAGCAGCTTCACAGTACCCAGATTTAATCTCTCAACTTTCCAATCAGTAACTAAGTCTTAATCACTAAACCACTAATCACCACTTAGCACTGACCGATAACTGAGCTGATCTACAAAGAAAAGAGGAAGGCCATCTTTCCCATCCAGAGTGCAAAGCCAGTTTTTCTGGACTCCTGTAGCACCAGCAGGACGTAAGATCTATTATAGCCTAGTTTGAACGAAAATGGCCACTACATTCAAGTTTACGAACTACAAATAAATACGGTTGTACGGTAAATACGGTAAATACAGTTGTACCAGGTAACATAGTTTCAACGTAGCCTTTAGTTAGAACTTATACCTACCTCCAAGTAGGTGCAACATTCGCCTGGACGCTACCCAATTCCTGGCCCCAGATGGTTCCAATGCCAATGACAGGCCAAATATTTTAACCGTTGCGCCACTTGGAAACCATTCATGGAATTTTCAGTGTTATAGCCATCCTAGCTTCCTACCATCCCACTCTGGTTTGATATCTACAGTAGTTCCAGCTTAAGATACAGGCATACACGAGGCTCAGTACATCACATTCTTTATTGGTATATTACAGATTTTCTCCCATTTTCTTCCCAATTTGGTCACCTGCCAATTTCCACCCAGCTGCCAGCTCTCCTCTATCATACAACAGCCACCAGAGGAGGGTGAAGGCTAACACAGGCTTCCTCAAGCCAAATGGCTTATAAACAGCCAATCATATCTTTTCCCAGCCATGGATGGCTCGTGAATGTTACAGTTTTTCAATGAAACTTTCATTATCTTCCAGATATGCTCCAGATCCTCTACCCAGACCAGCTAAAGAGCTGACTGAAGATTAATTAATAAATTAAGTCATAAGACCATTAATTAATTGAGTAGCACTAAGTGCAAGAGAGTTTATCTGATAGAGGGCCTATCAGAGCTCTAGTATCTCGGTAAGATTATATCATAGCTGCACATCTTTCAGCTCTGAAAATAATTTAGCTTTGTTTACTTTTCATGTCAACAACATTATATAACACCTAGGCCCATGCTAAGGTTTGGTAACCATGTTAAATGACCACAAATGAAGTGTTTAGATGTCACGTGAGAATTTGTGCTTTCGACATGGGAAGGTAAGCAGTCAAGGTCATGAGAACACTGTTGCTAGGTAACTGAGCAACTTGAATGCTGACAGACTCCTTTTTATTTTACTTGAAATAAGCCAAACGATTTAGCCAGCTAGCATGTAGCCATTTAATAGTTTATATGGTCAATGTTGATGCAAAATTGCCAGAAATATCACCATTTTCCTTAGATTTGTGATTCAACTGTGAAAAAAATCTGCAATTAAAATAACAATGTAATTACATTTAGCATCAACTATTAACTGTTAATATTTATCACAGCTTCAGAAAATTTTACCTTTTGAAAAGTCATGAATACCACAAGACCGGTGCGTTTGTGGAATCGTCTCAGTGAACACATGACCCCATCTGAATGTAGCAACACTACCATACCTTCTGGAGTAGCATGACTACCATAAAAACTTTGAAAAAATAGGAATATTATTGGGTTATTGCAAAAATTACAGATGCACGCCATTTTGCAAAACCTACTAGAGGCCCAAAAAAGTGTCTTATCATCTGGAAAGTAAGGTATACATTAGGCTTGCCATTAGACATTTCTCTGATGCTAATACTCGTGAATGGTGTTTTTTTTATTTTATTAATTGATTTTGTTTCTAATACTGTCAATGCTGTCAAATCACTGTGAGCTTTGGAATGATTTCAGCATCACAAAATATCTTAACAATTTTTTTTGTGTGTGTTCACAAAAATCTGCCTCTCTAAATTTCCTTTCTGTAGACGCATCACTGAAACACAATGGCTAACAGGTCGAGCGCTCCTATTAATTTCATATATTTATTTGTATCGTCATTGCTAGCACTTTCCATTCGTTTCTTAGATTCTTAGAGATCATTCTAAATGTATTCCAAATTATCTGAATGCTACGACTCTAAATGCATAATAAAAAGCACTTCCGTTGTGCTGGAGTGTACTTGTGGCTTTGTGTGATATGGGAATGGCCTATTTTCCCATGAATTTATTAAGCTGCAATCTGTACAGCAAGCTGAAGTGGTAAGTGATGTCTCACGCTGAGCAGTCACATTTTCTGTCCATGGCATTAATTGATTTGTTATGGCGCCCTGTGGAGAGTAGAACAGAATTCTCTCATGGACTGTTGGTGTACTTCCAAGAAACTCTATCACTTCACTTTTTTTGGGATTAAATTATTATTTTTGAAGTGTAATGTACTCATTATTATTTGATTTTCCAATTAAATGAATCCCCGAGCTGACGCAAGTTTGTTTCAAAGTTCCTGCCACTTTCGAAAGCAAAGCTGGAAGTTCTCAACTTTTATACCACAAAGAGGCATAATCTGTTGACCTTAAAAAACTCACTCTCATGACTTACTAACAAGGTGCAATGGGATTTTAATGCCTAGAATAACATCAAACATAAAAATTTAGACTTATTGTTGGAGAGAACATAGCTGCAGCAGTTAATTGCTTAGGGATGAACTTGCTGGCTACCATGAAAGCTAGTTTAAAAAGCAGACCTAAGAATCCATTTTGCCCAGGTATTGTGAGAGTTTGTTGTTTTGTTACGAAGTTATTGAAGGAATAAAAAAAATATTTAAAGCCCCAGACCAAAAAAGGCCTTGTATGCCCTTCAGTTTCTGGATTCAGGTTCCTTTCTGTGCTTTTCAATGAACTGTTGCAATTTTACAGCCGAGCTGACTTTCCTGACTAGTTCAGATCAACCTTCAGTTCCCCAGAGACAAGGATGTGCATTATGGGCCAAGTCTTAATTCAGAATCTGAGACTTAAGTCAATATTTATGTGGGAAAAGTTACACGTGTTTACGCACCTGCTTAAGTCAATTTTCTGGCCTCCCCCATTCAGACTATACAAATGTTCACGCCTCTGAGGTGGGGGTTTTCAATAACATCTAGACCACCACTTTTAAACACAGGCACTTGCCTTTAAATGTGAAAAATAAACAGGTCTAGAAAGTTTCAAGTGAAGAATGAAACAGGCTTTTTTTGCTGTCAAATGTAATACGATGTACCATAAAAGCAAGACTAATATGAAAATGGCTAGCACTGAAATAAATGTAATAGGAGTCTTGTATATTGCCAATATATGTCTACATGAAGAGTCCTAGTTGTAAGGATTCACACTCACTCACACTCACAGAAGCCAGAAAATATGAAATCGTGGACCTGAAATTATGAAAATAATGTGTGCAAGCAATCATTACTAAAAGCTGTTCATTTTACAACAAAATCTTTTTTCATATCTACGGATAGTGTGATATGGGTGTTGTATATGGGTGTGAGTTAAAGTGTTTAATGATAGTAATTGAAGCCAGTTGGATGATCACTTTTCAGCAGTTTCCTGTTTAGATTTATTTCCACTTGTGAATGGATTTGAAAATGTTTGGATGCTGGCATTGCTCTGCAGAATCTGAAACACTGTATAAGCATGGGGTGTGTCCTTTGCTCGCAGGAATCCAGTTCCGCCTTCCATCATCAGGCAGTGTGGACAGACCCTCCCAGCAACCGCCAGGTAAAGCCACGCCCCCTTTATCATTATCATAGGCGAGCTCAAAATATTACATTCCACCAGTATCATTATAACTGTGGTGTGTACACATGGCATGCAATTTAATCTACTGGTTTAAACATGATATTAATGAAGATTTTACTTTAGGCTAGACATAAAGGCAGGGGTATGGACAGAACACAGAACATGAGAATATGAGAGATGAGATGTGAGTTTAGCAATGTTATGAAGGTTGAAGCACAAAGTTGTAGCCACAGACCAAACCTGAGGTGATGCCAAGGTTATGAAGAATCATCAATGGCTTCCAGGAAAAAAAAAAAAAAACTGCCATTGCTTGTTTCTGTAGGAACAGAAGCATTTTGCATTGTACAGTTAGTGAAGGTCCTACACTCCAATTTTGACTCCTTCTTCACTTACTACTTAAAGTGCACTGCAATTATGTCCTGTATTTTACAGATATACGGCAAAGAGAGAAAATTTCTGCCTCAGTACATCAAATTTCCCAAGAGCTTAGAATGCTGACTGCTGAAACATTTGGGTTTTTTTCCTCACAAAAACTTTATGCAATAGAATTTTTACACCCAGCATTTTTTAGCACCGTTTAAAAAAGTGAAGCCTTCAGCAGGTTGTCTCGTTTTGCAACTATGCAGGACAACTTCATTATTTCAGAGAACGACGAACACTTCAACCAATTTACGCAGTGTCACCTCTGCCACACTGAGAAAAGCCAGCTGCATCACCGAGCCCTCTCAGAAGTAATTTGTGATTAATGGTATTACTAGCGCTGCCCTCTATAAACTGAGCTCATTATGATAAAAAACAGCATTGCTTCCATTTTAATGAATATTCCAGAGAACGGGGACCTAATGGGTTAGCATTATTAACTTGTGGAGAAGGGACGATCTGACAACACCACCACCAGACCCCCCATAGAAGAGACAATTTATTGATTCCATCAAGCACTAGCACTTACAGCTCTGTGAGATTAAAAAACAGCACTAGAATGCGAAATATCTCTCCATCTTCTTCCTCCTCGTCCTCCTCTGCATTTTGAACATTGAGTTTTTTCTGTGCTTTCTGATCATCACAACTGGAGTTCAGGATCATTTTATCAGTGTTCTAGGGAAGTGGTAGCTCAGTGGTTAAGACGTTGGACTTCTGATTAGAAGGTTGAGAGTTTAAATCCTAGCACTGCCAAGCTGCCACTGATGGGACCTTGAGCAAGGCCCTTAACTCTCAACTGCTCGGTTCTATAAATGAGATAATTGTAAGTCGCCCTGGATAAGGGCGTATGCCATAAATATAAATGTAACAGTGGTATACACATGGTATTTTTGTGTTAAAGTTCACCTATTTGTTCAGAAAGGACCTGCCTGGCTAGTGTTAGCATCAGAGATTTTAAACGTTTATGAATATGACTAAGAAATCCTGTCAGACTAGCTTACCTTAGCCAGCTATCTAGTGTTAGCAATACAAATGTATACATAAACATTTATAAATAACAAAGAAATATTCTCAGAAATCCTGACAGATTAGCTTATCCTAGCCAGCTAGCTATAGTTAGCACTAAACATTTATAAATAACAAAGATCTTCTCAGAAATCCTGACAGATTAGCTTATCTTAGCCAGCTAGCTAGTTTTAGCACTAAACATTTATAAATAACAAAGATCTTCTCAGAAATCCTGACAGATTAGCTTATCTTAGCCAGCTAGCTAGTGTTAGCGCTAAACATTTATAAATAACAAAGATCTTCTCAGAAATCCTGACAGATTAGCTAGATGGCTAGTGTTAGGATTGTGAATATTCATGAATATGATTAAAATTCTTTCAGAAATCCTGTAAGGTTAGCTCACGTTAGCTAGATGGCTAGTGTTATCAGTGAAGATTGTAAACATTTATGAATATGAATAAAAATCCTTTCTAAATCCCTTCAAGTTAGTTTGTCGTAGCCAGCTAGTTAGGGTTAACATTAGAAGAATTTTGATCTTTTATAAATAACAATCTATAAAGATCTTCATAGAAATCTTGACAGGTTACCTTATCTTAGCCAGCTAGTTAGTGTAAGCAGTTAAAAAATTATAAATAAACATTTATAAATAGCAAGTTGTGTAGCATTAGCAGTGGAGGTAATGTTAGCTACCTGGACAGATGGGATTAGCATAGAGATTGTGAACATTAATGGATATAAGTGGAAAAATTCTTTCAGAAATTCTTTCAGGTTAAAAATCTTTTTAGCAATGGACAATGTTTTTGTACCAAGTATCAAGTTGGGGGCCTTTAAGATACTTAGCATTGAACCTATAGCTGTCTTTTTCTGGTTAGTTCTGTCAGTGTAGCTAGCTAGCATTAGCAGTGTAGATTTGCGTGCATTAATGAATATGACTTGAAAGTGCTCACTGATTAACAGTGAAGACATATTACTTAAAAGATCCACTCAGAAATCCTGTTATGTTGGCTCAGGTTAGCCAGCGGGCTAGCAGTGAAGACATATGACTTGGAAAATCCCCACAGAAATCATTTTAGAAATCCTTTCAGGTTAGCTCATGTTAGCTAGTGGGCTAGTGTTTTCAGTAAGGATCGTAAACATTTATGAATATGAATAATAATCCTTTTAGAAATCCTGTCAGGTTAGCTTATGGGCTCAGCTAGTGGGCTTGAAATAATTATGAACATTTACGATAATAACTTAAAAATCCTCACAGTAATGAAGTCAGGTTAGATCATGTTAACTAGATGTATATTATGATAATTTCTGAAAAATCCTGTCAGGTTAGCTCATGTTAGTCAGGTAGCTGGAATAAGCAGATGAGATTTACGGCAATTATCCCAAAAAAAAAACCCTTAATATAAAAAAACCCTAAAGTTCTGTCAACTTAGCTTATCTTAGCCAGGCAGCTAGCATTATGAAAGTTCATAAGTAAGATTTTACGATCCTTGTTGAAATCCTGTCAAGTTCGCTTGTGTCTGCAAGAATACATGCACATAGGAATGCTAATAACCTTCTATGACTTCTATATATACAGTATATGAACTCGGAAAAAAAAAACACAGCTAGGAGTGTAAATAAAAAAATGGATGGAATGGGACTGATAAAAAAATATCACCTTTTAGTTTCATGGACATCAGTCTCACGCACACACAAACACACACACACACACACACACACTTCCATCACCTCTCGCTCTTCCCCCTGGCTCACTCTTTACCCTGATGCAGCTCTATTTTTATCTCTTGGGTCATGCCATCCATCCTGGTAGGCTATTTTGTCTTTGTCCCTGGTATTTTGGCTATCCAGTCCCCCGTCACTCACAGCGGCTCCGTCCACGGTCAACGTCGTGCCAACGCTGCCTCTGCCTGCCTTTATTACATGAGTTACGGTGCCATAAAAAGCAGCACTGCGTGTTTTAGGGCTGTCGGCATCGAGGTCACGGCAGAGGTGACGCTTTATCAGGACGATTTTTCTGTCTGCCTCTCCTGTGCTTTTGCTCACACGTTTTTTTTTTTTTTTTTTGTTCACTCTCTCTCTCTCTTCATGGTGCTGAACATAGACAGAAGGTTTTGTGTCTATATAATGCTTTAGACTGACCTTTAATTGGATCAGTACAAGAGTGGCCTCACTCTTTTACATTTACATTTATTTATTTTGCGGATATTTTTATACAAGCACAGAGCTGAGCATCTGAGAGTTAAAGGTCTTTGTCAAGGGCCTAACATTGTCTCTCTGGCAGTCGTGGGATTTGTTTTGAGTGAAAGAACAAAGCATAACTTTGTAGCGTGATACACATACTGTATATACAAAGGTACTGTATAGTATGTAGAGTATATATGTAGGAAAAATAATTCATTCTTAAAGGTACACTAGTCAATATTTGTTATACAAATAATGTGGGAAATTATGTAATAATTATAAAAAATTAATAGTTTAAGCCATTGTCTCAGAACAAGTGTATTACGTAGTTGAAAAAACCCACACTGTAGGCTTGCCTTCCTGGTCTGGAATGTTAGTTTAGATTTTGATTGGCATGTTGTCAGTCTTCTAGCTAAATATAGTCGAACTGCTGTATGTTTTGGGGGTGGAGCTTTGTGTACATGGGTGGAAATGGGGGCGGACAATGAGTAAAAAAAAAAAATCTTTAAATCTTATTCAACTCCACCTGTTTAACCATTAGAGACCTTTTTTCCCCATAAATCTTACCAATTGCACCTTTAAATGTATTACGGTTCTCTCACGTCACATGCACATGACTTCTTTTTAACTGAATCAACGAATCCAGACATTTCTAGTGAAAAGCTAACACTATAGGCTGCGGCTGATAAATTCCTTTAAAACTAGTGTTTAAATTTTAACTCCAGAATAGATTTAATATTCAAATGCATTTAAATATTAAGGAGAATATCATATTAGACATATTAGCCGCACCACAGAGTTAACATTAGCAGTATCAAGAACAAAACTGATATTTCAGATTTTTAAAAATTTATTCAGCAACTGTAAACTTTCATATCACTAATGTTTAATATTTCCACAGATATGCTCACTACATAGGGTATAACATAATGGCTTTTTAGACCCTATGTAGTGCACTAGCTGCATGAGATTCAGCCATGGAAAAAGCAACTTCAGTATAGAGCCTGAATTACTACTTACTACTTACTCTTTGTTCACTTTTCATATTCATTTAGAAAATTGGCACTATTTTATCAAACAGAGATTGATTTTTTTTTTAAAATCAAGGTTCATTTGGATAAAAAGTTTAGTGTCTTGAAGGGCTTACCAAGTAAATAAATCAATTCACTTATGAATTATAATGAATTATAGTCTTTATTTTTTAATAATGATGGATGAAAATACTTGCATATACAGTAGGAGTATACTGTATATAAGTGAGTTTATATAATATGTAAAGAGTAATAAGCAGAATATAAGCACAAATTTGATTAATTTTATCATTATTAACAGCACGTCCTGAAGTTTTCCTCTTATACTGCAGCAAATCTGCCAATGATTATAATTTTTTTTATTAATTAAAGGACAAAACATACTTTTTATCCATTTATAGTTACATTTATATTTTGTGGAATGTCCATGAGACAAGTTAGTTCCTGTTATCACTTACATTATAGCAGCTGTAATCACTTTATCTTGAAGTTAGCAAGACAAACAAAATTGAACCTGTTACATTAAAAAAAAAAAACAAAAAAAACCCGCAAAATACAATATCCTTCATCCTTAAACTTTTCCATGGTGGAAACGTACAGCTTTACCTCTGACTGACACTGGAGACTCCTTCCATAAATGTTAAATAAACATCTCCTTAGAGAAAACTTAACCATGTCAATGATTATACATGTTTTTATGTCTACCATACAAGTTCCTGTGTATGAACTATAACTACAGAAACGATAGCGTATTAAAAAGAGCACATTAATATAAACCGGTTTTATATGAATCATTTATGTTTAACCAGAACTGCAGTCAGAGCTGTGCTGTTTCAGAAAGTTAATCCACACCTTCTGATTTGAGAATTCAACAGCACTGTGGTATAAATATTAATAAATGCTATTCACAGTGAATATTTCATACCACTTCAACCCTGCAGCATATGAAATGTATTTTCTCTGCAGTGTTTCACGTTGATCTGATCGTATTGGTGTGATCATAATGGAGAGGTGTTTAGTTACATGGGAGTGTGTGCTGGTAAAAGACTGATGATACAGGCTCGCATTGAGGAGTGACAGCGACGATAATGGAGCAACTCCATTAATTCCGGGCACGCTGCATTTGCATGCCTTTAAAAGCCTGCTGTTTTGAGAGGACCATAAATTCAATCTGCACAGAGCACCATCATTACACATAACATCACAACACACACATACCTATGCACACTGCCTCGTTCAGAAATGCATACACACACAAACGCGGGAGCTCGAGCGCCAGATTGTGTTTGCTGATGAATAGAGCGGTGCAGTGTCGGGATAACGTGTGCAAATCCCCTTTCATTATGTTTGAAGTAGTTTATGAAGAAACACACTCGTGCATTCTTAAGCTCAAATGTGATTTCCTCTAAGCCCTAACTCTCAGAAGACCTCTTCAAATTGGCAGCTTGTAAAGTGTTTTGCTTTAAGGACTGATCTAGAATCAGTCTCTCCTAAATGGAGGAAATGAATGGGTTGAAGAAGCAGATCAGGAGTCATCAGATGTGTAAAAAATCACTTGACTGAAACCAAAGTCGCATCCCGTTATCGTCCAACAGCACATAAGTCAATGATGTTGGCTCTTGTGTGAGTGTTTTCTCATTAGTGTCACTCTTTGTACAGAATGAATGTTGCTAACAGGAATGGAAAGTGTCAGAAAACATGACAATAGACCAGTCGTTCGTGTGAGGAGTACCGAGGACCCCAAATCGTCCTTATTACAATCAGTACAGTTCCTTCAATGAAATTTTCAAGGAATCAATTAAGTGAAACATTTTTCAATTAACAAACATACATGTAAGGAATAAATATTGTGCTGTTATAGCAAATGATTTTTTAAATTAAAAAATAACAGTTCATATGTTTTGCATATGAATGTACATACAGTATGAGTGTATGCATTTATATGTACATTTAATGCTGTGGAACATCTTGCAAACTTGCAAAACAAGTTTGCGGTTTGTCATGTTCCCAGGAAACCAGAAAGCATAAACTCCTCTGTCGTGAAGATGCCGGAAAACCAAAGGTTACAGCTTTACTTCTGACTGTTACAAAGTGCTGACACTGGAGACTCCTTCCACTGACATTAAATTTTAAAAAATGAAGTCTTAGTATAAAAGGCTGTGGAAATAGAAGCCCTGGGTATCTAATATGCTGAGAACATTAAGGAACTGGAAATATAGCATCTGGGAAAATAGAGATCTGGGAAAATGGAGTCGTGGGAATATAAGGTCCTAGAAATAAAGGCCCTGGTTATATAGACACCAGAAACATGAAACCCTGGGAATCCAAGGCCCTGGGAACAATGAGACCTGGAATTATAGGGCTCTGGGATTATAGAATTTTATAGAACAATAGCAGGACAGTAATATAGGAACTTATAGGAATATATTAATATAGGAATTTCTTTTCACACTCAGTGTGCCATCATGTAATAATCCATGCTAGCATAACTATGTGCTCTTTTTTAATGTTCTGTCACTCTCTTTTGAAAAAAAAAAAAAAAAAGACTAAATGTAGCTTTCAGCTCCCAAACACAATGCTTTTAGAGGCACATTTTCTAAACCACTGGGTACGTTGGGTCCATTATAATCTTGCCACCTCAAAAAAATTGTAGTTTTTATCCACAAAAAAAGTTCACAGCTTTGTTTTTTCAGTTATTACTGCTCTCTAATCCTGGCCAATTTGCTAAAAGTTTAGTGAATGCTAGTTTAGCAAGGACATAAATATTAATAAAATCTAGCTTTCTAGCATGTAAGTCTAGTGTAATTAGCCATTGCTAGCTTCTGACAGCCTGATTATTTAGCTGTATTAAAAGTACAGTGACACAGAAGCTATCTAGACTGTGCGGGACTGACTAGCTAAATCACTAGCCGTCTATCTAGGGTATGAAATAATCTCTTTTTGAGGTTGTTTGGTGTAAACACGATCCCCGAATGCTACAAATTTATGAAGCACTCTTATTTATATGACTACGCTAAAGACTATGGACTGAACAGAAATGACCTTCACCGAGGACTGACCTTTGAGAGGCAAGTCTTTTAAACGAGTCCCATTTCACTGGAATAGATCAATTGGATAAGGTAGCACTCGAGACATGTTATTTGATTTAGCTGTAAAACCTTCCATGTTGACCCTTTAATGATTTAATTGTCCGTTTAATCGCCCACAGGGGCTTCACTGCCAAATCAAATAAGCAGAAACAAGGTGGAATATACGAGACAATACAGTGCTAATGTGGACAAGGTTACATGAAGTGCAAATAATGTAGTGGAGCGGGACAAGAACAAATGCAGGGCAACACAGTAAATCCAAATAATAAGAAATAATAGTCAAAAATAATAATAAGAGAAATGTCGGGTTTGTTGGTTTGATATGATGAAATAAAACAGCTGCAAATCACAGGATTATATCAATGCACTCAGTCTAATACGTTATGGTTTCTATAGTAACGGCTCATTCACAGTGACTCGTACAGAGGACAGTTGCTGATATGGTGAAGTTTTCTGTTAGGAGATGTTTATTTAACGTTTATGGAAGGAGTCTCCAGTGTCAGCACTTTGTAACAGTCAGAAGTAAAGTTTTTTTTCTTCAGGACGGAGGAGTTTTGTGGTTTCTTGATAACAAGCAGCATTTTTTTCAAAGGGAAAGTAAGGGAGCGACTGTTTATAGCTGCTATAACGCAAGCGATAACAGAAAGTAAATAGAAAACAATCAGCTTCCGAGTTTTAACTGTAACTCCGCTTCGTTGTAGTTTTCGCTGTAGTTTTATTTGTTGCATAGGTAGTGAGACAATTAATTGGAAATAAATCGCAGTCCTACATATTTGTCTCAAAAGTGGCTGTATTTAATATTTCTTTACTAAGCCACTTGTCCAATTTGCTTCGTCACACCACAGCTCTTTCATGTTCAAGCCCACAGCAGCAATGTGCTAATTACAGTATAAAGCTGCTTCTGGTGTTCAATAATTCGTACTTATTAAATCCATTTTAATCATATTAGTAGTTCTAATTACATTCAATTAGACTCTGAAAAAAATGACTAATTTCTTTATTTTTGTTCCAATTCTGTAATACCCTTTATAGTACTTCCCATTTGAGAATCACTGACTTGAATGAAAAAATATATATATGCCAAGTGGTCAGATCCCCTTCGTGAACCTGTAATTCCTCCTCAGCCAAACTCCACCCACCAATCCCCTGTTTTAGAGAGCTTTAAAAACTAACGTATGCTTCCTCTGAGATGCCAAACTGCTTCCTCTTTTTTGTAACCGCTATTCATGCAAGTCATAAGATGGCTAAACACGCTTGGAGGAGACACTAACTGCTAACTGTTCTGTATATATGAGCTTGATCGCAAGTGGTTAGCATCGCTCTGATTTACGCGGCGTGAAGAAGAGAGCAGGATAATGATGCGCTCTTAGACACCGAGCTCCCAGTCGAATGGATGTAGCATTGCTGAGATTTAAACTTGCATACTCTTCGAGACAGGTCGAGATTTTACACTTCGCAATAACTGAATCTCATGTTGTATGCGATGTAGATCATTAATAGCAGCATATAAAGATTATACCTAAGTGGGAAAATCTCTAAAACTCCAGGAGATGTAATTGTGCAATAAAGTGCTATTGCACGTGGTGATGGTGATGGTGTTTTTATTAGGCTGTGGGTCTCGTACGTTCATTTAGCCATGTGTTGTGTGGCAGCAGGATGTCGAGAAGCCTGATCGCCTCGGGGAAGACGCTGTGTTGGATTAGTTGAATGAGTCCTCTTGGCTTGTTTTCCAGATGTCTCTTAGATCTTGGCATTTCCCCTGAACACCTCTATCAGTGTTATGCATCAGCACTGGTGTCCTGATTTCACCTTTAAGTCTGCCTTTCCATGCGGTAGGAATGAAGAATAAAGAGACAATCGATGGAGACCATCCTTGTGTCCCTTTGGCCAAACCTAGAAGCTGTGCGATTCATTTAAGGCTGACAGGTTGGCATTAACACAGATTTTCTCACGATTTCTTTCCTTCCCTATTAGTGCTCTACGGGTGCTTTCACATATGAAGTGTTTAGTCTGTTTAAACGGAACCCTGGTGTGTTCTCCCCCCCGGTGCCGCCATCACACTCAAGTGCAGATAAAAACTCAATTGCAATGAGAAAGTGATTTGACGCTGAATCGACTCTGCTGCAGGAAGTGAATCAAAGATACCATGTGTTTGGTTTTGCAGAATTTATTGTTGATTTTTTTTTGTGAGCTGCCAAACTGAGCTGCAATACACACACTAATGCTGCGCTCTTGGCACACTGTAAGTGGTAATTTGCAAGTTGTAATAACGTCATTTCCCACCTTGGCACGTCCGACGTGTGAAGCGAAAAAAAACCATAGACGCCTCCACAAAAGTATCTTTTGTTTGCTCTGTCATTGCAAGTAAAGCTCATAAAATGCTCCTTTAACCGCATTTTTACAGTTACAGGCCTGAGTGACTATTAGTTCTGTTCTACTGTAGTGAAATTCAAACATTTATGCAACATTTTGGACTGAAATTGCAGCACAGCAACAACAGCTATGAGTTAACTGCATGAGTTAACTGTTGTTGTTGTGCTATAGCGAGTAGCCTAAGCTAGCAAACAGACAATAGCGAGTAGCTTAGCAACAAGCTAGGTGGATAACATAAGAGATAACTCTATTGTTGATGATTACCTTTTCAAAAGAGTGAATAGTAGAGTAGAGCGTGTTATTGATTTAACCAAGTACTGTGTCTGTATATTAACTGATCTAAAGCTAGTACTGCTATAAACTCATTTAAAAGTAGAGAAGGAGAACTTTATACTGATCACAGTGTGAGCAGCCATGTTGATTTGACGTCACTCTGTTAACTCTGGACTAACAAACAATAAGAGAACATAACTAGTTATTTATATAATTATGTATTCAGTTATTTATCCCTAAATCTAGAGAGTCAGTATAGTAGAGTTTTCTTTAACGTTTATGGAAGGAGTCTCCAGTGTCAGCACTTTGTAACAGTCAGAAGTAAAGCTGTAACTTTAGGACAGAGGAGTTTGTACTTTCTGGTTTCTCGTTAATACTACATCAAATGCAGCCATGAATGGATAAAAAGTGCAATAAATAAACCTGTTAGATTTAATTGTTAAACTTATCAAGGATAAGTATTATGTATTTTATTATTAGTGTTGTGTTACAGTTTCAGGATTAAACCTTGGAAGCGGGAAGTAGGAACTTTGAATTACATCATTTTTTTGAAAGTGTGGAAAAAACACGGACGCCTCTGTGGTCTTTTGTTAGCAACAAGCTAGCCTGCTATAAGTGATGTATATTTTTCTCCTCAAAACAAATGAGCGAACTGTATAATCAGCGTTAAACATTTAACAAGCAAATATGTTGTGTGTTGAACGATCTAAAGCAGATACTTGTTTTAACTCATTTAAAATAAAGAACTGCTGCAGCACTTCCTGTTGATGCTGTGAGCAGCCATGTTGATTCGATGTCATTTGCTGAACTCGGGGTTGAGGAAATCATCCCAACTTCCCGCGCAGGAATTGCGTCATATGCAACTTTAATATGTAATTAAAGTTTTTAAAAAATCATACAACAAATAGTACTCATATTTTTTTCAAAGTTTATTCAGTTTGTTACGTGTTTACTGGCTGTACACCATGTAACGATGAGAAACGTTTGCCATGCTTTCCTTTCGTGCCAGAAAGCGTGGTTAATTTCGGTGATTTGATGAGGCGGTTGTGTGGCAATTGCTGAGCGAGCTAATCACGCTGTGAAACAAATGCTTCTCAAAATGTCACTGTTGTGATTTCTGCCACAGCGGGAGTGATAAACTGTTGTTATTCTCTTAAAGGTCTGGAGTTACACAATATTATGCACAGAGAATAATTATTCAGAGCTTTACGTCAAGAGTTTAGAGCTTTTTTCCTTTAACATGTCGGAAAATACACAGGACTAAATCTACACACATGCAAACACAGATACACTCACAAGTTCGTCCAAATAATTCGTAAGACGTTAAAGAAACATTTCAAACAAAAATTAAATGTACGCCACAAACATCGACAATCTGCTAAGACATGTTTTGTGTCTGCCATAACTCTTTTTTTATTGATTCACTGCTAATTTGGCTTCATATGAAACTAGATCACAATGCAGTTTTATTACAACTACAGCATCAGTGTGCAGCAGTCAGCATCAGAAATATATCTGAAGCATAAGCATACGAAATGTTTATTGCCAGCACCTTTCCGTCCTCCTTGGGCAAAGAATTTTCAAAGCTGTTTTGAAACAGAGACATCATGACGAGCCTGAAAAGCCATTTAGGGGTCCATCTTGGGTGGATTAGAGGACTGCTTTCGTCTGAACATGAAAGCGTTTCGAGTCTAATCCCTCAATCAACATCAGAGCAGGACGAGAGGATGTAACTGTCAGCCACACTGTCAGCCGCAACTGTCTCACACACACACACACACACACACACACACACACAGACTCCGACTTACACCAAAAATTACACCAGGGTTTTATCTTTTATTTTTAACAACTTCTTTAAAGCAGAGTGAGAGTAGCATTTATTAGGATCCCCTGTACACCTACTTATTAATGGTATTAGCCATTAGCCATTAGTCATGTGGCAGCAGTGCAATGCTTCAGATCACTCAGATACAGGTCAAGATGTTCAGTTCATGTTCACATCAGAATGGGGAAAAATGTTAGTGATCTCAGTGACTTTGGCCATGACATGGTTGTTGCTGCCAGTTTGAGTATTTCAGAAACTGATGATCTCTTGGAATTTTCACACAAATCATGCAAAAACATCCAGTTCTGCAGGCCTTGTTAAGGTCAGAGTAGAATGGACAGACTGGTTTGAGCTGACAGGAAGGACACAGCAACTTAAGTAACCACTCTTTACAACCGTGGTGAGCAGAAAAGCATCTCAGAATGAACAAAGGAGGTTTATGAGCTGCAGCAGCAGAAGACCACATCGGATTCCTGACAGCCGAAAACAGGAATCCAAGGCTACAGTGGGCAAACTGGACAGCTGAAGATTGCAAAAAAAGACCAGACGACATGAACTGAAGATCTTGACCTGTATCTGCGTGATCTGATGCATTGCACTGCTGCCATTTGATTGGCTGATTGGATAAATGCATGAATGTGCAGGTGTACACGTGTCAGAGGATCTATCTGTCCTTCTCGCTCTATTTCTCTGTCCATCTGTCCCCCCAGCAGTCACCTACACCCCTAGTACTCCCACCTATAAGCGGACGCCGCCTCCAGTGCCCCCCCGCAGTGCCTCCAAACCCCTCATCTCCATCACAGCACAAAGCAGCACCGAGTCCACGCAGGACGCCTACCATGAGGGACGCCTGGCCAGAGGAGGTACACGCCAAACCACCAGTACTGACATTCTACTTAAGAGTAGCGTTGGTCTGAATAATTGAAATACACGTGTTTGTTCATTACGTTGTTCATCCGTTTCCCTAGTTAGTATTCTTCTCTGTCTTCACCTTCTCGCTCTCTATATTATTACTCCATATGGGCAGTGAAATAATGGTTTCGCCACCCAACGTAGCTGGAGCTAGAGATGGCACAAAATCACGTTTTCTTTTCCGATAGCGAAAAATACCTTGAGTAAGAGCCGATATAGATACCCAGCTGACATGTTTTTCTTTAAAAAGTACTAAGCTTTAAATTGTTATTTCAGACTGAAGCATTTAAAAAATACAGGAAAAAATACAAAGCTAAAAACACAACTTACAAAAACACGTTAAACTCTTTTACACAAAAATCACCTATATTGCAAATATCAGACAAAACAAAAAATACAACCAAGTCTCTTTATATGTAAAACTTTATATGTAAATTCCAATTCCAAAAAAAATCTTTTCCAAGTCCAATCTTTTCCATTTGTTTGAGGATCGAATTGAATTCATTCTTCTTTTTTCCGATATCCGATCCACCATTTTTTGCTGGTTTTGGCCCGAAACACATAATGGGTTTCGGATTGAGACAGGAAGAGACAGGAAGAGACAGGAAGAGGAAATAAGGCTCAGAAACGCACACTTACAAATGAACGAGACTTCACAGACAAATCGGCAAAGTAGACCAATCATAGGACAGGGGCGGAGACATGGTCAAAGCAATGACAGGTTAAAAAAAAAAAAAAAAAAAAAATGTACATGACATTAAATCAAACCAAACAAGCAAGATAAAGCAAGCATAAGATAAAACCATGTGCTATACATAGGAAATATAAAGAGGATCTGAGGGAAGTAACAGTGGAGACCAAATAAAAAAATGATGGCAGTACGAGGAAAAATGTTTAGAATCATATCACAGCTTTAGCTCGTGTACAGTAAGAGCTTATTCGGTGAGTTTTAGTTAATTTAGTGCAGAAGACTTTGTTTATAGTGTATATCTGTGTTTGCTAATGTAGAAGAGATTTAAAGAGTTGGGTCTGATCTGTAAGTCTTAATTAATCATTGCTGGTCTAGTAGTTTAGTTATTGGTTGTAGCAAAAAATCATGTCTTGAATTCAATGAATTCAAATTCATTGAATATTTCTCTTTGTTAGATTTTAAAAGAATATAAGATCCTATAAGCCTATTTTTTTGGTATTTATATTCATTTCAAGCTTAAAATTGGCAAAGAAATTTGCTTATTTCATGCGTTTATTTCTAGACAGCAGCAAAAGAAAGCTATCTGCCATTTTAATGATCAGTCATTTTAAGCTTGAATTGAGTAATATTTGTTATATAATAATCTTTTAATGAGAGACGTTAGATTATTTTCCCTTATCCTCTATCCTACATGAGTGTCCTGTACATCTTCTTTATTCTTTACTCAGGTCTGTGGGGTTCAGAGGGACTCGGGCTCGGTTTGGGTCGCACTCTCTACAACTCCACGGACAGCCTGGACAGCGCCAAGGCCGTCACTATCGCCATGGAAGCGGCGGCCATGGCCATGGCGGGAAAAAGACACCCGTCCACAGACTCCCACAGCTCGGTGCTGACCTGCGATAAAGCCATACTCGTGTCCAAAGCTGAGGAATATCTAAAAACGCCCCGGTCATCTATAGGCATACAGGTACACACATGTCCACACATGACGACACACACGGTTAGGTTCAAAACCAGTAATCATGTAGTTCACTATGCATCCACAGTGGAGTGATGATGCTGTAGAAGCACAGCATGATGGAAGAATCCAAATAATTCACTTCATCGTGAATTCTGCTTCCTATATTCAATTCTATTCAATTTTATTTGTACATAGCGCTTTTAACAATGGACACTGTCACAAAGCAGCTTTACAGAAATAAATGCATTCAAATTAAATTAAATCAAAATAAACTGTAAATATGTGAATTTGTCCCTACTGAGCGAGCCAGAGGTGATGGTGGTGAGGAAAAACTCCCTGAGATGATATGAGGAAGAAACCTTGAGAGGAACCAGACTCAAAAGGGAACCCATCCTCATCTGCGTGACACAGATAGTGCGATTATAAATCATTCCCTTCTATAACTGTGTACCACATAGACAAATAGTGCAACTGTGTAACCAGGAAATTCATTACAGTTTTCATATGAAGTCTATTTTGTTGAAATGATCAACTGCTCATTGATAAACTGCTCATAGCAATTGCAGTCCTAAGCCATCTTCATGGTTTATAAGTGGTACTTTCCACAGTAATCTCATGTATCTTTAGGCTGTCCATGTGGGTCCATCCATAGCAGCAGCGAGTGATTTCCAAAGGCTGAGAACTCCAACCATGAGTAGGTCATCAGGATGGATCAGGCAGGTCTGGAGAGCAGAAGGGGTCAGGATCACTTGTAACTCAGGAGAAGCATGTGTAGCTCGACAGAGAGAGAGAGGGAGAGAGAGAGGGCGAGTTTATTAGGTATGCTAATTGTCACATAATGGTTAAGGACAGTGTACATTGTGCAAGCAGGGACTCCGCCACGACAAGCTATGACAGCATCACTACATGGGAGAGCCAGAAAGTAACACAGACATGAAGCCGCCCTGGGACATAAAGCAGCCAGCCACTCCACCGGCAACAAACCTGAGTGCACTATATCAGTGCGTTCCTGGTTTTCCTCTGAAGGGAGTAGTCAGCAGTGTGCCCATTTTGTCATTTTGCCATTTTTCCAATTTAACATTTCATCACCCCTTTTTTTTAAGATGCAGTCTGAGCCAGGTACCATTAGCGACTACTTTTCCGTCTACACAAAATGAGGAATTAGTGCTTAAAATTGAAAAGCATAAGAATTAAGAAGCATAAAACAGAGTGTGTAAATCCATCAAAAAATCCATAAAAAAACACACTCCTGAATAAAAATTTTAATTAAAATAATAAATTAGCTGAACTGAATTTATATTAAATTAATTTATAGGATCATACACAGTGTTGATTTGGTTTGTATTGAAATCATTCTACAGAAGACGATAATACACAAGCTGTGCAAACTGTCATGGAGTCCACCTTTTGCGTTGTGGTTCCCATGACAACAAGCACAACATGCTCATGTTTTTTTTTTTTTTTGTCTTGTCTCCACCTCCCTGCTCCTTCATTCGCTTGTTCTCTGATTGCATCCAGCTGTTTTGTATTACTTTGTTTCATTTCCTCATTTATACCCCATTTTGTCTAAGATTGTTTGCGAAGTCTTTCCATGCATTTTGTCCATGAAACTCTGAGTTCTTTGCTTCCGCGTTTCCTGGTTTTGAGCTAGCTCGTGTTTTTGTATTCGACGCTGGAAAAAGTTGAGTGAGAAAAGTAGCTTGTTTGTTTTTAGGAGCTATCAGCGAAAACTGATCGCTATCCTTTATATTTGAGAATGTTGAAATGTTTTATCCCATTAAACGCCACTGTAGCTGCACTAACAATAGCAATAGCAATAACAGTGTGTGACACACAGCTGCTAACATCTGACAGGAATAATGAAAATACAACGCCGAGCAACAAATTAGCACCAAGAATCACTTAAACATGTCATGTGAGGAATCACTTAAACGTGTTAAGAATGTGTCTCAGGGTGGAGTTTTCCAGTAATTCATACATTTTAAATTAGAAGATAAAATATAGTCAGATTTCATCTTCGCCATGGTTTCACACTGAGGCTGAATACAAATCAGTTTCCATCCACTATGCTGTATATGTTCACTACATAAAGTATAATGGTAAAGGTGCCACAGAACCTATGGCCAGTGTGTGTGTGTGTGTGTGTGTGTGTGTGTGTTTTTGTTGCACTAAAAATAGCTTCCCGTGAGGGATTGTAGTGCAATCTATGAATTAAGATTCAACTCAGACTCTCTTTTCATCTCGGAACACTCTCTCTTGCTCGCTCTCTCTCTCTCTCTCTCTCTCTCTCTCTCGCTCTCTTGCTCGCTCTCTCTCTCTCTCTCTCGCTCTCTTGCTATCTCCCCTCGTCCTCTGATACTTTCTCAGTTTTATATTCTCAGCTTCGACCCACTCTTTGGCTCGCTCCCTCAGTTTGATTTAGTGTGCAGTACACTCGTCCTCGCGTCCCTCGCTCCCTCACTCCTCTCCGCCTGTCTTCCTGCTGATTCTCTCTCTCTCTCTCTCTCTCTCTCTCTCCATCTCTGTGTTTTTGGCCCGAGCGAGTCTGGCATGAGCCGTGTCATTTCTCAGTGCCATCTGAAATGTCAGACCAGTACTGGAAGAAAGCAGGACTCATACAATAATAGCACTGTTTGTGTGTGTGTGTGTGTGTGTGTGTATGTGTGTGTGTGTCCTCACCGTCTCATCACCATGACACCAGCGCGCTTCACTTCAGATGCAACTTTTCTCCGACTCCCACTCTGCTTCATGAGACCGAGAGATTGAATAAAATGTGTTTATTTCCATTTAGAAAAAGTTAAAGTTTTTTAGAAATCCTCAGGAACCTCCATTTTACCGTTTGATCAAAACATGCATGACTGACAGTGGCGTTTCCTAGGCAACATTAAAAAACTGATGATAACCATGGTAAACAAATTTGCTACGTTTTTGCTTTTATACACATGAACTCGAAAATGCTTTTTTTCAAGGAGCGTGACACTTGACACAATAAATACCATAATTTGATATATTTTAAAAAAGAACATTTTCATTCATGAAAATAAATACATATATTTAACTCTGACAAGGAGAAAACAATTAAAAATCTGTTTACTTAAAAAAAAACATTTTGCTTAATCTTTTTAAAGTTTTAAAGATTTTTTTCACTTTTTCAGATGAAAATTTTTTGGTACTTTTTTTATGAATTCATTTTTTTATATAAAAAATAAAAATAAAATATAAAAAAACTGATGATAACTGTGGGAAACAAATTTCTGCTAAGTTTTTTTGTCTTTTATACATTTTATAATTTGAAAACTTTTTCTGGGTATTTTTTTTTTTCAAGGAGCATGACACTCGACTCAAGCAATGAAAATAATGCGATTTTTTGTCCCGGATGGTGATATGACGATATAATATTGTTATTGTTACAAATTATGTCACAATATGCTTTTCTGAGATATCGTGGATGTCATATCTTATTTATTTATTTATAATTAAAGTAAAGTTGGTGTTACATCCATGTGAATTTAATAACATAAATATTTTGTCTTTATTTTTTGCAATTAAAGAAAAACATTTTTAGTCATAAAAAAACAAGTATAATTATGTAACTCCAAAAAGGAAAGTAAATTTAAAAAAATCTGCAAAACATACATTTTTAATTTAAAAATTAAAAACGTTTTACTTAATCTTTAAAATTGTAATTTAAAAAGGTTTTTTTTCTCCTTTTGAGCTACTTGTAAATCAATATAAATAAATATTGGTTTCGTATTTTATTAATGAAAATGTATATTTTTTTAATATAAAAATGTTTTCTAGACATTAAATATCATTACGTATCATCAAACTTTTTCTTTTTTTTAAATGTGTCGTGGAAACCTCTTTGAAAATGGTGTTAATATTATAATATTTTGATCACATCTCACACTAACTCACACTCATTAACACTGAAGAACGTGCAGTAAAGGTTCTGCTTTAAAATGAATTTTATTAAACTAGCTGCCATCAAGCTGCCATCACGGCGCCGGCTACACGCTGATTAATCACCCAGCGGCCTTCACCGGCGCCAGGAGTACACATCTACAGCTCCTGCTAAGGATTAGTGTTATTATCTCATTGCAGTCCAGTCACTCTGCTATATATATATATATATATATATATATATATATATATATATATATATATATATATATATATATAATATGAATGGACAATATCTTGAATATATTTGCATTTTATTTAAAACTCCTTATGTTAGTTAATGATAAAATTATTGAATATTGTTCAGCCAAGCTTTAGCATTTTTATCAGCGATTAATTTTCGAAATCAATTTAAATATTTTGTTTTTATCTGTAATAAAATAAGATTAAGCTTGAAATAAGAAAAAAAATCTAGAATTAGCCTTTAATATTTGTTTTAACATGATTTCATAATGAGAAATATTAGATACATGTCAATTTTAAGATAAGATTTTTATAAGATTTTATTTTACTAGCATGTGTATATCTAAAAAACAATATAAAAACAAGCAATATAAAAAATAAATAAATTAAGATGTAGTAAAATAAATGACTATATAAGAAATATAGTGTTATTATCCAATATTATTCAGTATTCTGACTCGTCAAGATATTTTTGCTGTATCGCTGATTCGTTATTTTAAAAAACATAATTAATTAAAACGTAATTTAAAAAAATAGAAGAGCTACATGTTAAACACAACGAAAACTATTGCACGAAATTTGTTTGCAAAATTTGTTACTGCTACAGTATCATATGCTAGCTAGCTCAGGTTTCACATCATAAGCTTGTTGCTCATTAGCAACATTAGCCCTGCGACTCCATAGCACAATTTAAGAAAAATAATTCTGATTCTATTGATTTAATGCAAAACGATCTGTGTATCTGCGTTAGCTTAAACGCAGATACGCAGTGGGTCATTTGTTGAGGTGTGGCATCCTCTTTACAACAGCGTCATGCATCTAGCTCGCAATTACGAATTCTGTCGTGCAACATGTAACGAATAAATCGATAAAGTGGAGTAACTGTTAGCACTCCACTTCCAACTTTCAATTTATTAAACAGTGACACAACATACTTTTTTTGTCAGAGAAACAAACAAAAAAAAACAGCTCCTCATGTTCCCAAGAAACCGCAAAGAAGCATCCTGAAGGTGTCAGAAAAAAAAGTTAAAGTTACGACTTTACCTCTGACACTGACACTGGAGACTCCTTCCATAAAAGTTAAATAAACTCACAGAAAACTTCACCACATCAACGATTACACACGTCCCTCTGGACGAGCGGTTACTATAGAAACGATAACGTATTAATATAAGAACGAGTGCATTAATATAAACCTGTGATTTGCAGCTGCGCTACTGTCAGAGCTGCTGTTGTAGAAAATAAATCACCTTCTGACCAATCAGAATCCAGAACTGGACAGCGCTGTGGTATAAAATGTATATCCGAGCGTATTCGTCTCACGTTACTGTGGAAGTCAGTGTGAGAGAAGAGCGAGTTACTCACCGTGTCTCACTGATCATGATGTTAAGTAACAGTGCTGCTAATTACAGTGTGTGTAGGTGCGTCAATATGATACCCTGCTGCTAACACACACACACACACACACACACACCTAGAAACAGAGTAGAGAGAGTGAGTGATGCACCACATAAAACATTAGCTAACAGCTTTCATGCTACCTTCTTTTTCCTCTTAACTTCAGCTCACTGGTTTTAAACACGCCGATAGCAACATCCCCTACTGATTTACACTATATAATAATTAGCCTAAAGTTAGCTAGCTTGCTAGCAAACTGCAAGATTTAAAAAAAAAAAAAAGAGAGAGTCACCGTGATCTTGTCTTTTTAGTTACAAAATAGTTAGCCAAATGACAGCTAGCTTGGTTAGCCATAATTGATCACACACTCGCCTCATGCTAGCATGTTGTAAGGCAATCTCATTTAGACATGATGATGTGGTTTCTGCTTCTTTATGATACACTGCTAGCTATAAAACGTACAAAAATACATCAAATAGCTGACTAATTTAGCAGAGGTCATTTCTAAAACCAGGTTTATTAGATTTGACCTTGTGATTTTAATCACACATACTGTAATTAACAATAACAGGAAAGGAACAGAATTTTAGCCGAGGCATATGTAGATGGAGAAGAAGAAGAAAAAGTGAAAGCAAGCTAGTGAGTAAAAGTAAACTCGAAGGGAAAGCAAATGTGTGAGTAAAAGCAAACTAGCATATGGAAACAAAGCTAGCAAACAAAAAAAGGCAAAAGAGCAAGCAAAGGTAAACTAATGAGTGAAAGACAAAGCTAGCAATAACAAACTAGCTAGTAAAAGGAACTACTGAGCAAGTGAAAGTAAACTAGTGAGTGAAAGCAAACTAGCGTGTAAAAGGAGACTAGTAAGTGAAGGCAAACTAGCAGGGAGAAAATAATCTAGTGAGCGAAAAAAATTAGCAATTAAAAGCAATCTAGCACATAAAAGTAAACTACCAAAGCAAAAATAAACTAACAAATAAAAGCAAACTAGTAAGTAAAATCATACTAATGACTAAAAGTCAAAACTAGCAAGTGAAAGCAAACTAGCAAACAAACGCAACCTAGTGAGTGAAAGCAAAACTAGAGAAAACAAACTAGTGAGAGAAAGTAAATTAGAAAAAAAAAACAAAGTAGTGAGTGCAAGACAAAACTAGCAAACTAAACAAACTAGTAAGTAAAAGCAAACTGTGAAGTAAAACTAGTAAACTAGCAAACAAAAACAAATTAGCAAACTAGCAAGTGAAAGTAAACTAGGAAGTAAATGCAAACTAGCAAATAAAAGCAAAGTAGTGAGTGAAAGACAAAACTAAAAGTAAAAAAACTAGTATGTAAAAGCAAACTAGTGAGTAAAAAATAAGCTAGCTAGTGAAAGCAACCCAGGTAGAAAAAGCAAGTTATTGAGTAAAAGGAACTAGTGAGTGAAAACAAACTAGCAACTGAAAACAGACTACTGAGTGAGAGTAAAACTAGTGAGTGTAGCTTCTGGGCTAGCTGTGCTAATCGGGTGCTCTGGTACACGTCAGGTTAAACAGTCCTGATTCTCACAGGCTGGGAGTCTCGGACAGACGGCTGTCAATCAAGCCAGCTCATTAGAATATTAGGCCACGCCCATTAGGACAGTTGATGGTGTGATCAGAGAGGACTGTAGGTGCAGAGCAGCGTGACCTGAGACTTAATAAAATAAAATAATGTATTAGATCTGATCTTAGTGTTAGTCCTACAGTGTTGTGACATCACTCATCAGTCTTTTATCCTCCACGCTGTGTTTCTTCTCGTTTATTTCCGTGTGTATTTGGATTTTATTTCAGTGTAGGAGTGTTCGAGCCGTACACTGGATAATCAGCTCTGTTATTGATCACTCGCTCTTTATTCATTCCTCTCTGTGGTGTCTCTGTTCCTCCGCAGTGACACACACACACGAGCACACACACACACACACACACATACAAGATGAAAAAAAAAAACATGAATCCCTGAAGGACTTGATAAAACGTAAACACACACACACACTCTTTCAGTGTGTGTTTAATTGGTCATTCTCTGTGTGTGTGTGTGTGTGTGTGTGTGTACATTTGTATGCAGACACATCTGTTTCTTTAAAGCATATGCCTTTAAGACAGCGCAAGGTTATTCTCTAATCTTTTAGTCACGACCCCCTCTCTCTCTCTCTCTCACACACACACACACACACACACACATACTTAGAGTGACATTTAAGATAGTTTTATATAAAGTAGGCGATTCTGAGTAACCTCATAACCTCTGAAATTTAAATACCAGAGGTACACCTTAGACTTTAAGTAAGGAATAAAACACTCCGTGTCATGCTGTTATAGGAAAATAATCAGTGACAGGGTGATGTGATGTGAAGCAGAGTTACTGTTACGATCCTGACGCTGCTTTATGAATCAGCGTGTCCCATGGATATGTACTGTATGCACGTAATCTCAGAGCAGTAATAAACAGATTGTTATTTAACAGCAGTCAGTAATCATTGTCATGGTGTCAAACTTTCTGTAAGTAGACATTTATTTAGCATTTATGGAAGGAGTCTCCAGTGTCAGAGCTTTGTACCGTACCTGTTGGTAGGAGTTTACGGTTTCTCAGTAATGTCCTGGGTTAACTTCGACAGAAAAATAAAGAGAGACTGGTGCAGGGACGAGCGTTTATAGCTGCTATAAAGTAAGTGAGAATAGGAACTTGCTTCGTAGACGTTCCACAATATTAAATGGGTAAAAAAAGTATGATGTGTCATTTTTAAATAAATTGTTGACAAATTGCTGTGGTATAAGAGCAATAAAGCACTTCCATGATGTGCTGTTGCAGGAAAATAATCAATAACAGTGGCTCCGCTTCATCACACCACGTTACTGTTGATTATTTTCCCATAACTGCACACCTCCAAGTCATGATTCCTTACTTATTTCTGCAGTTTCGGTTCGAGCGGATGCAATCAGAAGCTTGGATCTTGCTTTTTTTTTGCTTTACGATACCGCAGCGGTGCCAGCAGCCGACTGTAGTGAGTCTAACATGGTTTTTTTAGGGAGATTTCTAAGGGAGAAAAATAATCTGAAGGTAAGATAACACTTTGGTGGCCCGTCTTAAACGTACAATAGCGTGGAAAAGAACAAATCTGTGATCCTGTGGGAATCCCTGCCTCCAGATCTGTCCAGATAAACAAGCAGCAAACCAACCACATACAGTTATAGCAGATAAGAAGAAGAAAAAAACAGCTGCGGTGATAGATGTCACGATCCCTGTAACAGTGACTGTAACATTCAGAGGAAGAAATACAAGAAACTGGAGAAATAGCCTGGATTGTAAATGGGACTAAAGACAATCTGGAAACTTAAAATCATGTGGAAGTTCGTCGCAGTGCTGACGGCTGTGAGTTTTAGTAGAAGATCAGCACTAATGATTTTTAGATAAAATTTAGAAAGAGAAGAGATGGGTCATTTTTTTTCTAATTCCCTTCTCATTTTTATTTCATTTGTTGCCAAAGTCTAAAATAATCATCTTGACATTGAAGCAAGTTGCCGGTTTATCAACCACCTAGCTGCATGAAGAACAGAAATTCCCATCACCAGATGATAAACAAAAAAAAATTACTCACACCAAGAGAGAAATGAGGCGGAAATAACAACAAAATGGCCCACGCCAAAAAATAAACCAGCTGAAAGAAACACAAAATTAACATGCGGCGGAAATGATCACTCTAAATGCTAAACAAGCGAGAAGTAATAAACACGCTAGCTTCAGTGCTAAAATAATCTTAAAATAACAAGACAACTCCGTGATAATGCGGTAAATGATTATCAATCCATCTTTCTAATCATCAAACGACTTTTAAATTAATATTATTTCTCTTTCTTGTCATCTTTTCTTTAAAGACATATTTTTGTTTCCTAATGCACAACCACGCTTCATGTTAACAATAAATAATTAACAGTAAGAGAATCTGATTCATGTTTTATAAAAATCTGTCATCTTTTATTCAAATTATCTTTCAATTTATTAAACTCGCTGGTTTGTTTGGGGGTTTTTTATGTCACATTTAGGGGAAAAACATCATTTACATATTACTGTGAGCTTCTGCAATATATTGCAGAGATTAAAAAGTAAGTAAGGCACACTCATGCTGTGTCATGCTGTTATAGGAAAATAATCAACAACAGGGTGGTGTGATGAAGCGGAGTTAGTGTTACCACCCTAAAGTTTTATTTTCCTATAACAGCACGTCCTGAAGAGTTTTATTCCTCTTATACTACAGCAATTTTCCAATGATTACAATTTTTATTAATTAAAAAATGACCCTTCATACTTTTTATCTGTTTATAGTTACATTTTATGTTGTGAACTGTCCAGGATAAACAGTCGTTCCTTCACCAGCCTCTCTGTATTTTCTCTCTCTTGACATTAATAAGACAAAAAAAAAAAACACAGCTTCTTATGTTACCGAGAAACCACAAAGCATAAACTCCTCTGTCCCGAAGATGTCGGAAAACTTAAACTTACAGCTTTACCTCTGACACTGACACTGGAGACTCCTTCCGTAAGTGTTAGTAAACGTCTCCTTACAGAAAATTTCACCATAACAATTTCACACATTTTTAAATCTGTATATGAATCAGAGCAGCGTCCTCCGTACACGTCCCTGTGAATGAGCTGTTACTATAGAAACGATAATGTATCATAACGAGCGCATTAATATACCCCTGTGATTTACAGCTGCGCTACTGTCAGAGCTGCTGTTCTAGAAAATGAATCAACACCTTCTGACCAATCAGGATCCAGAATGTGGAATGATTAAAAATATTAAACACGTACTGCTGTTCGTTTGTATATTTTCTCATAATAAAACATCTCCAGAAAGGAGAGCACAATGTGTGTGTGTGTGTGTGTGCTTTGTTTTTTGTGCGTCTGTTTCATCATTTTCTCTCTCTGAATCTCTCATCTCCTCTGTTTTCATAGTAAATCAAAGTGTGCTTTCAGGAGCTCTGTCGCTTCAATGGCTCCCATTAATCATCCCAGTGCGATTTGCAAAGGGGTGTGTGTGTGTGTGTGTGTGTGTGTGTGTGTTCAGGTGTGTGGTCTCTGAGCCAATAACTTCCTCCGTTTGGGCTCAGTAAAAGCCTGCGGACTTTTTTCACTAATCTGAGAGTAGAGAGTCACTGATCTCTGATCAGGTAATGAGGAGAGAAATGACTGATCCTGGGTCAGCTATAATGAGGATAATTTAATCCTAGATTAGCAATGATGAGCCCGTTAGCGAATTAGCCATAGCTTTTATAAGTCACTGATGTTAGATAAGGTAAAAGGAGAATTGGGTTCATGCTGGTTAGATGTATTTACTGATCTTAGATCAGCTGCTGTAAGACCTGTCTCTAGTCATGTGACAGGAATCACTGATCATAGATCAGCCAAGATACTTGTGCTTTCTATTCATGCTAATGACTGTATACAGTCACTGATCTCAGATCAGTTATAATAAAGACAGCAATGCAATTTTTTACTCTTGCTAGTAAGACACAATCACTGATCTCGTATCAGTTATAATAAGGATGACAATGCTATTTATTGCTCATGTTAGACACTGTCACTGATCTCAGATCAGTAATTACAAGGATGACAATGGTGTTTATTATTCATGTTATTTAGACACAATCACTGATCTCTGGTCAGTTATAGCAAGGGCAACAGTGCTAATGCTCATGTTAGTTAGACACAGTAACTGATCTCAGGTCAGTTATTACAATGAAGATGATGCTATTTATCATTTATGCTAGGTAGACAGAGTGACTGATCTCAGGTCATTTATCACAATGCTATTTATTGCTCATGCTAGACACTGTCACTGATCTCGGATCAGTTATTATGAGAACTGGAGTGCTAATGCTCATGATAGTTAGACACAGTCACGGATCTCGGATCAGTTATTACAAGGACGGCAGTGCTATTTCTTTTTATTTTTATTATTTTTATTTTTTTCATGTTAGTTAAACACTGTCACTGATCTTGGGTCAGTTATAACAAAAAAGAAATGTTTTTACTCATGCTAGTTAGATACCATCACTGAAGGAAAGCAGTGCTAATGCTCATGTTAGTTAACACTGTTATTGAACCCGGATCAGTTCTTACAAGGACGGCGGTGCTACTTATTGCTCATGCTACTTAGACACAGGCACCGACCTTGGATCAGTTAACGTGTGACTGAAAATAAAAATCCATCTAAATTATAAATTAAGTTGATTAAAAGGCAAGTGGATTTTAGACAAACAGGCATTTAATGAGATAAAATCAAAGATAATTTGATTAAAACAGTGCAGTATTGTCTAAAACATGAGCCGCAATTATTATTTATGACTATATTTTTGTGGATTTCATACTGCATGAGTTACTGATCTCAGATCAGCTTTAAAGGAGTTGATCATGGTATTGTGCATGCTAATGGTTACAGTGAGACTTTCTGTGAATATAGTCACTGATCTAGAGTCAGTAATTAATGCGCTGGAGTGAATCTTTGTCCTATTTTCTGTGAGGAGAGTCACTGATCTTAGATCAGCTATTCTTTTCTAATCAGATTTTCTGCAAAATTAGTACAAATTTAGGTGACTGAGAGCAATTTTGTACAAATTAGGTGGTCGCTTTGGACACAAATAAAGTCCAAACAAATAAATAAATGTTTTGTTAATATTAAAGAAATCACTGATCTTGGATCAGTTGTAAAGATTGTGATTTCTGCCTACTTTGTGAGATGCTCCTTATCTTGGATCAGTTATAATTAATATTGCGGTGGTGTTGTCTACCTGCTGTGACAGCAGCGCCTGATCTTAGATCAGCTATCATGAGTATATTTTGATTATGTTAATGACTATAAGGCACGGCCACTGAACTTGAATCAGTTATAATAGGGATGGTCATGGACTTGTTCATGCTGATGAGATGCAGTCGCTGATCTCTGATCAGCTGCAATTAGATCAGTGATTCATGATGACGAGTAACTGATCTGACCTTTTTTAAATCTGAATTCTCATCCTGTTCCTTGTAAAATAATTTATTTTTGAAAATTATAAAAGGTCTGTAGTTCTTCTTTTCAGAATCCTTTTTTTTAAACATATTGTTTATCACAAAAAATGTCTTTAAATATCGTGACTTATAGTCACTGATCTTGAATCAGTTATAATAGGAACAGTCATGATATTGTTAATGCTTATAAGATGCAGTCATGCATATAATGCTTATGCTTGTTAATGCTTATAAGATGCAGTTATAATGAGCACAGTCAAGCTATTGTTCATATTAAAGAGAGAATAAGTCACTGATCTTGGATCAGTCCTAATTACTGTGATGATAGTTTTTCCTACTCTCTGTGATAGAAGTCACTGATCTCAGATGAGCAACAATTACACGAGTTGAGATGTTTTAGCCTCTCTCTGAGACAAGAGTCACTGATCTTAGATCAGTTACAATATGGATCATTGTACTTCGCTGATCTTGGATCAGTCATAAGAAGTCTGTTCATTGTAGTTAGTTGCTGATATTGTAAGAACAGTAATGGAGAAGACACACACTGATTCGGGATCAGCTGCAATGAGAACAGTGGTGTTTCCATTCCATGTGGTTTTCGGTTTTCTCTCTTTCTCTCTCTGATCTGAGTCTAGTGCTGTAGCTTTTATATGTGTGTTTAAACTTTAGTTGGAGGCGCTGAGCTCAGATTAGCTTTAATGAGAACGGTGGTGTGTTTTGTTCACCCCAGGTGGAAGCGGCTACGGATTCGGAGTCGGAGAGCAGAGGATTACGGGAATATCATTCTGTAGGGATCCAGGTGGAAGATGACAAACGGTAAGTGTGCAGTTTTCCATTACTGTGTCTGTTGTCTCGGGTGAGAAGGGAGATTTATGTGACTCCGACCGAGATACGGAGCTGCTGATATTGCTATTGCTTTATTCCATCTCTCTGAGTCTGTGTAAATGTGTTTGTCCATTAAAACCTGTTTTACTTAGCCATCTATCACATGTCTGGATTTAATCGCTGACTCTTTTTATTTAGGTGCTTTGTTTTCGATTTTTGTTTTCAAAGATTTTATTATAAACAAACTCATCATCAGACTCAGACGCAAACATCTACGTCATGTGGCTAGACTTTGCAGAGAGAAAATACATACAAAGAAGAAAAATCTGGCGTTTTTGAAATAACATCAACACGATGCACATGTGAGAAACTACACATGACAATGCTGAATAGGGGGCGTGGCCAGGGGGCGTGGTCAGGGGTGGGTATAGAAGAGAAGCTAAAGAAAAATACAGGGTAAAATTTTGTAATAAACCAATTATAAGGAAGTAATAACTATTTTATTAATTAAAGCACCATGATTATAAATAATTTATTACTGAATCTTAAATTAAAATGTTACAGATAGATGGCTAGACAGACAGACAGACAGACAGACAGACAATACATCAGGAGGTGAAACAATTGCTGATCTCTAATCTCTAATCGACTATTCCTCTGTCTCTCTCTGTCTGTCTGTGTGTCCGTCTCTCTCTCTATATCGCTCTCTAACACATTTGTCTCTCTGTCTGTCTGTCTCTCTCTCTCTTTTACTCTTTTTTCTGTTTCTTTCTGTCTGTCTGTCTCTTTCTCTTTGTCTCTCTAACTGTTTTTGTCTCTCTTTGTCTGTCTTACTCTCACTTTCTGTCTGTCCTTTTGTTTCTGTGTCTTACTCTCTCTCTCTCTCTCTCTCTCTCTCTCTCTCTCTCTCTCTCTCCCGGCTCTCAGCGTGGGCCGGTTTAAGCGCTCTAACAGCGTGACGGCGGCTGTGCAGGCTGACCTGGAGCTGGAGGGTTTCCCCGCGATGGAGGATAAGAGTCTGCAGTTTGGGGGTGGCGGTCTGCAGAGGCACAGTGAGCCGAGCACGCCCACGCAGTACGGCGCAGTGAGAACCGTGCGCACACAGGGCCTGTTCAGTTACCGTGACGATTACCGCTCAGCCAATGAGCCGTCCAGCCCGCAGCGCAGCGCCGAGCCCTGGCGCGAGCCCTCCGTGCCCACCGTGCCCACTGTGGCCGTAACGGTGACCCCGCCCCAGGCCTCCGACTCGGGCCGGGCGTCACCGTCTGCCAGGAGGGACGGCACCTGGTTCATGCAGCTGCTGCACGCCGAGACAAAGAGGATGGAGGGATGGTGTAAAGAGATGGAGGGAGAGGCAGAGGAGAATGACCTGTCTGAGGAGAGTGAGTCCAAAATACTGACCATGATTACTTTTTGTGGGATCAGACACTGTTTGTTGGGGATTACTCCAGGTAAATGAGTGTGTGTGTGTGTGTGTGTGTGTGTGTTTCCAGTTTTAGGTAAGATCCGGAGTGCAGTGGGCAGCGCTCAGCTCCTCATGTCCCAGAAATTCCAGCAGTTTTATTGGCTGTGTCAGCAAAATCTGGTAGGTTACACACCATCAGTGTGTGTGTGTGTGTGTGTGTGTGTGTGTGTGTGTGTGTGTGTGTTGGTATAAGAGAGGCTGCTATAATGTAAGTGTAACTCATGCACGTTCCACAACATGTAACTACAAACAGATAAAAAGTATGACATGTTGTTATTTGATTAATACACATTGTAATCATTGGCACACTGCTGTGGTACATGAGAAATAAAACACTTCAGGACATGCTGTTATAGGAAAATAATCATCTTTGTGGTGGTAACAGTAACTCCACTTCATTACACGACCCCATCGATGATTATTTTCCTAAAACAGCACAACATGGAGTGTTGTATGGCTCACTGATTAAACCTGAGCTGTTGAGAAATGGAGGACATTTGTTTAAAGGCCTCACAGTGAGTTTGAGCAGAACTTTACCTGCAAAATGATCCGATAAGAGATCGATACTGATCCAGAGACTGTGGAAGAGAGGAGAGAGAGGAGACAAGAGGATAGAAGAGGAGAGAGGAGAGGAAAGAAGAGAGGAGAGAAGAGAAGAGACAAGTCTGGAGGAGTGAAGAGGAGTGGAGAGGAGAGATGAGAGGAGGGGAGAGAAGAGGAGAGAAGAGGAGAGAGAGGAGTGGAGGAGAGTGGAGAGGAGGGGAGGGAAGAGGAGAGAGAAGAGAGAGAGGTGAGGAGAGGAGAGAGAGGAGAAGAGAGGAGTTTTTATAAAAGCCAAAAAGGAATTTTTAGATATAGAGCTCCTTCAGTTAATCAGTGATCAGTGATTGGTCATTGGAACAGTAGTGATCAGTGATTGGTCATTAAGGGAAAGTGGTGATCAGTGATTGGTCATTGGGAGCCGTGGTGATCAGTGATTGGTTGTGCAACTCCTTCAGTCATTCAGTCAGTCTTTACACACAAACCTGCTCTCTCAACTCGTCTATCAGTATTTATATTTACTTTTTATGGCATTTGGCAGACACCCTTATCCAGAGTGACTTATCAGCAGCTGTGATGTGAGATGGAGAGCCGTATCGAGTTCAAGACAGTTACTAACATCTGCTCAAAAAGTTGCTAGATTGGTTGCTAGGCTCTTTTTTGAATAAAAGACACTAAAGGGGTCCAAGAAGTCAAAAATTGTGCGACAAAGTCTCTACATTGGCAACATGTTCTGCCAAAGTGACACACATGGGAAGGAGTTTGGGTGAAACAGTGGTGTGTCTCAGTTATGTCTGATTTTGACCTTGAATTTGAGACCATTTTTCTTGTGTGACATTGGCTAGAGTGTGAGGAGCAGCATTAAATCCAGCACCACTAGTTTAACCACAAAATGTCATGCAGAAATTTCTCTAAATATACTCAAAAACACTGTGGAATGCCATTTTCTGCTAATATTACATACATAAATATGACACTATTCATTAATTTATAGTATCATGCCTTAAAAGCCCATATTATTGATTGATTGATTGATTGATTGATTGATTGTAATGGACGACATCAGAGGAGACAGCATCTTAATCTGAGACTTACTTGCTTATCTTGAGGCCTGAATCATTTATGGATAAAATTATGACCTTAAAATGCTGTAAGTGTATTAGATGAGTGCTCAGTCAGCTTATCCTTCAAACCACAGACACATTTTCTTTACAGCAGTGCACATTGAATTAACTAAGACATTGGCGTTCTTTTATTGATTCAACTCAAAATAGCGAATTAATAGCGAATAGTTTCATTAAGTTGTAAGCACAATTACCTGTCAGAGTATAATATACAAATATATATAATGCAAAACAGCACAATGCGCTGGATCAACTGCTATTCTATAAGCTGCTGAATAATGAGGGTGGAAGCCGTTTTGTTAAATTAAACCAAATTTACAGTGTGATCATCACAGCTAGGACTATACTAGATTCCTATTAGTTGTTTATTTCAATGCTCGCCATCTTCTCATTCATATCTCAATGTATTAGTCTTTTTTATTTTCATTTTGTATTCTCTTGCTTTTGTGTTACATCATTTGCGTTACATCATCACATTACATCATTCGGCAACTCTAAATCCATAATGCAGTAAATAATGGGAATCTTAATGCATTTTAATTAGCTTGTTAGCTACTTTAGCCTCATAGCTCCAGTGAAAATACTAAGAAGCAAACTTTGTACACCAAACAATTCCAGTTCGATCCGTTGCATTTCAGGCAGCTAGAACATTACACAAATTTCACTATTGGTTGTGTAACTCATCAGTATTGACAAGACTCTATTCGATCTGTGAAAGGCAATTATTTTGTATAATCACATTAATCCTTAACTAATTGAGTTGTTGCAGGGTAATTTCATTGTTGATTAAGTAGCTGTCCTTCCAGTCCCCCAAATTAGTTGCTGATTGGTGTTTGATGAAGTGCAGAACTTATTAAGGATCAGTCAAGAAAAGTGTCGATGCGGTGAGCAGAAATTCAGAAACTAAGCCGAGCTGTAGTCAGAGAAAATGACCTTGGCTTCTCTGTGAGTTTGCTGAAGGATCCAGTTTGTATTCACTTCCACTTATGATGCTGACTACACATGAGGCCATCTAGTGGAGAAGTGTGCTGCACTGCGTGTTTATGAACATCCTCCTCAGTAACGATGGGACCTCGGAGTCCAGGACAAGACCAATTTAATGTGTATATATATCTTATCATTCGTCAGAGAATATGTCTTATCATTCATCGAGCAGAGGAGCCAGAGCTAGTAATAGTAAGAAGATTGAGTATTAATTAGTGTGAGTTGTTAAGACAACACTTGATAATACTCAAACAACAACTAAAAAACAAACAGAAAAGCTTTCGTCTATGTTACTGTATACCTGCAATAATAAACACCTGTAAAATTAAACATTAACCAAGAAAATAATTTTCCAAATTTTGACCTGTTATTAAATCATACTGAGTAATGAGGGTTTATCAGATAGATAGATAGATAGATAGATAGATAGATAGATAGATCGATATCAGACAGACAGACAACAAGACAGACAGACAGACAGACAGACAGATAGATAGATAGATAGATAGATAGATAGATAGATAGGTCAGATATCAGACAGACAGACAGACAGACAACCAGACAGACAGACAGATAGATAGATAGATAGATAGATAGATAGATAGGTCAGATATCAGACAGACAGACAGACAGACAACCAAACAGACAGATAGATAGATAGATAGATAGATAGATAGATAGATCACACAAACAGACAACCAGATAGATAGATAGATAGATAGATATCAGACAAACAGACAGACAGACAACCAGACAGACAGACAGATAGATAGATAGATAGATAGATAGATAGATAGATCACACAAACAGACAACCAGATAGATAGATAGATAGATAGATATCAGACAAACAGACAGACAGACAACCAGACAGACAGACAGATAGATAGATAGATAGATAGATAGATAGATAGAAAGAAATTATAGACAACTTCAAATAGTACTAAAATAATTGATTTAATGTGGGTTTCACTTTAAAGTAATGCATTCCACAAAAAAATGTTGTATTGGTTTTAAAATAAAAAAAATGGAATGGAAACAAATAGATAAATTAAAAATAATAATAATATTAATAATATAAATATGTTATCAGCACTGGGCTCTGAAACCATTTTTAGTGTTATATAGTGTTAGTGTCATGCTGCTCATAGTCATGGAGTACTCCAGGAGAAGCACAGCTACTGTAAATACACTAACAACCAGGAACGTTAGTTAGTTTAATGCAAAACATTATCCATGTTTATACGTGTTTTACTTTACTGTGTAAGTCAGTGTAAAAAGTGTAAATGTTAAACTTGTGACCGGTGCAGGACCCAAGTGCCATGCCGCGGCCCACCTCTCAGGACCTGGCTGGATTCTGGGATCTGCTGCAGCTCTCCATCGACGACGTCACCTCCAAGTTCGACGAGCTGCAGAAGATCAAGAGCAATGATTGGAGGATTATAGAAAGTCCTGTAAAGAAGGTGAGCTCTGATTGGATATTAGACTCCTTCAAACATTTGTACATCAAACACATCTTTTGGTTTAAAAGAAAATCTCATACCTTTCTTTTTTGATTTTATATTTTAAATCACAAAGGCCACTTTCCAGTTTTATTTCACTTTATTGAAATAATCGAAAATTAGGGGGAAAAAATGAAATGTTTATTTGCTAAAACCGGTCAATGTGTCTACAGTGTCTACGCTTGCTAATGCAGAAACTGCTCCAGGCCACTAGGGGTCGACATTTCCAACATTTTTTTTGTACTTCCATAATTTTCATCAACAGTTGCTGAGATTTCGCTAGATAGTGGCCAAGTTTTCTTAGCAAGAACTGTAACAATTCATAATTTAATATTAAACCACAACATTATTGAGTTCTCAATTCTGATTGGTCAGAAGGTGTTGATTCATTTTCTAGAACAGCAGCTCTGACAGTAGCGCAGCTGAAAATCCCAGGTTTATATTAATGCACTCGTTCTAATATGTTATCGTTGCTATGGTAACAGCTCATTCACAGGGACTTGTACAGCAGACACTTTACATAAACTAATTTAAAAATGTGTGTAATCATTGAAATAGTGACGTTTTCTGTAAGCATGGGTTTATTTAACATTAGTGGAAGGAGTCTCCAGTGTCAGAGCTTTGTAAAAGCTGTAACTTCAAGTTTTCCGACATCTTCAGGACAGAGGAGTATATACGCTTTATGGTTTCATAGTCTTTTTTTAGTCTTATTAACTTAAAGTGAGTGAGTAACTTGTTTTATGGGTGTTCCACAACATTAAATGTAACTATAAATGGATAAATAGTATGATATCATTCTTTGATCATTGATATCATGGCAGATATAAGATATAAGTTGTGATATAAGAGGAATAAAACACACTGGGACACACATAGGAATAATCAAACACATAAATGACATCACATGAAGTAAGGAATAAAACACTGCGTGTCGTGCTGTTAGAGGAAAATAATCAGCTTCAGGGTGGTAACAGTAACTCCGCTTCATCACACCACCCTGTTGTTGATTGTTTTCCTATAACAGCGGGACACACAGTGTTTTATTCCTTACTTAATGTGTTGTCATTTATGTGTTTGATTGTTTCTACAGATGATTTTTCTAAAAAAAAAAAAAAAAAAATCTGAGGTTGTTTAGTAAAGTACTTTTTACTTGTGGAAAGCTCTTTTAAACCACTGGGGTTTAATATCCGATTTTTCCGCTGATATCGATTGTGTTTGGCGTTTTTTTTTTATCTCAGCTCCCGCCCCCTGTACCAAAGAAGATGCTGAAGAAGAGCGTGACGCGGGAGAAGTCTCTGGATCTTCCCGACCGTCAGAGACAGGAAGCGCGAAGGCGCCTCATGGCTGCCAAGAGAGCGGCGTCATTCCGGCAGAACTCGGCGACGGAGCGAGCAGACAGCATCGAGATTTACATCCCTGAGGCCCAGACGAGACTCTGAGAGACTCTCCACAGCTTCATCACAGCTCCATCTTCATCATCACCATCACCATCATCACAGTCAACCAGCGAGCCACTATCGATACAGAATATCCCAACCAGATATCCCATCACTCGAAAAAATATCTAGACATGACATAATCAAACATGAAGAATATAAATTTTTTACGAATATTAAGAACGGTGTCTGAGGCTGTCGTGTTAGATATGTGAAGAGAAACTTACGTTGTAGTATCGCAAAAGCAAACTTTTAGGCATTTAAATGCTATCAGCCTTACGACGTATCACTAAACTAGTGTTATTTAGTAAGTTACATAAGTATCGTTAAACAAACTGACAAAAAAAAAAAAAACATTTGGCTATACTGTTCATGAGAGGTGTGTGAGAAGTGGCTAAAAGCCTTGGTGCTTTTGAGATTTTTCACATTATCGAAGTGCTATTACTGACACTGCGCTCTGAAACCAGCACGAGGTCACAGCTTTTCTGTTGTTGTTGTTGATATGGGGTCGGGGATCTAAAATTTTTTTCGATTTTTTAAAAATATTTTCAACACCCCATTTCTCGTTCTCTCTCTCTCTTTCTCTCTCTCTCAGTTCAGATTAACATCTTTCTAACCCTCGTAACAAATATAAAAGTGCCAACGATTCAAATACCTCAAACATGCACGATAGGTCAAAAGGTCAAAAGTTTAAAATCTAATATTAAGTCACTCAGGTAGACAAAAGTCTATCGTCAAAAAAATGTATCGTTCAAAGGCGAACAATGTCACCATCTCACCATCGAGCGCCTGATTTACCACAGAAATATCTCATTTTTGTAAACTTTCATATTCCACTCCATCAAACTGGTTTATATCTCATTCTATAGGAAAGCATTTTTCTTATTTCTTTTTTTTTTTTTTGGAAGGATTTGCTTAGATTTGAATCGATGATGTATAGGTTGAGAAAAAAAAGCATTTTTGCACTTTCTTCTTCTAAATATACTCATGTATGTATTTCCAAGGGAAATGTATTTATTGCCGTTCACAGAGGTATTGTTGCAGTTGAATTGCAAGGTTGTGTACGTACAGGGAGTGATTTCAATTTTTTTTTTAAATTTTTTCACCATCATCTCAACACTTTTCCTCAAACAATAGGTCTCGGGTCCGTGTGCTTTTGGCTTTTTGGTTCTTTTATATTTTTGTGTCAGTAAAAAAAAATCAAACACTTAGTGCTTATTTGATTGCGGCTTCAGAATCGAGGCAGAACCAAAGAAAACTAGCATGATGAAAATCTCCGCAAGAAATTTCTTCCTTGTGAATCAAAAAATGAAATGGGAAATGAACTAAAACAGAAAAAGGGATCCATTTTACTGAAACCTGTAATCATGATACGTCTATGACTCTTGCTTTCAGCTAGATGTGGCCTTGGAACCGGACAAAATGATTATAGACATGACGAGAAAAGGATTGTTCTCCACAAAAAAATATCGGAGATTATGTCGTTTGTGGTGATACAAAATCCGTTTCCTCAGAGACTATTTGGGGATTTTGCACTGACCAAGGCTTAAAAATCGACTCTGTGATGTACATTTGCCAAGACATGATAACCGATATAATGTTCTTCTCGCTCATCTATAATAATTTTGTAATACAGTTCCAAAGCTACATCTAAATCTAGCTAAAAAGATTTGAAAAAACACAACTGACCCTTTATCTCATTTAGTTCAACATTTTTTTGATTTACAAAGCAGAAAACGAAACACTTCTCAATTTTGTATGAGATGACTTTTGACATGAAAAAAATGACTTCTTTATTCGTTTTCCTGCCTGGATTTTGCAACAACAATCAAACAACGATTCATGATTTATTTTTATTATTATTTATGTTACTGACGCGGAAATAAAATGACCATCTTGAAGTCCGTTTAATGATAGTTTTTGCCACCAAATGATGCTCATGGAGTTTAAACCCAGGACTAGGTTTCTCATTGAATCCCTCCTTAACCTGTAATACCTTACATCAGAAAGCCTCGAGTAAATATCCAGACCGTTCTCGCTAGGGTTTTTCTCCTCTTTCACATGGCCAGGACAGGATGACTAGTCATTAGATGTGCTATTATCTTCACAAGATTGACAATTTGCTCAAATAACTTCAATTCTTTGCTATTCTGACCAGGAGTGGAACAGAAACCACCAGCCATATCATCCATATTTTACGTCTCTGTGGCACACGGTGTGACAAATTGAACAAACCCTTATCAAAGAAGCAATGCGAGGAGATTTTTTAAAGTTATCCGTGACCTTTCAGAGGGTGATTCTGTTATCTTCATGGCAGATGGTGATGAGACATGATGTGTCATTTGGATCCTGCAGAAAACAGAGGCGGTGGGGTGTTTTTTTTTGTTTTTTTTTGAGCGGGTGGAACAGAAATAAACCGTGTTCGGTGCAGATAGTTCATTCGGGCTTTGTTGTTGTGCATGTCCAAGTGACTGGGCGCTATGATTAATCCCGCTATAAAGCACATTGTGCGATCATGTTGAGAAATGATTTCAGAAATCCACCCACTTACGGTGCTGCTAACTTCAAAACTTCGGTCCAAATCAAGAAGTTCAGCCTCCTGTTTTTGTTTTTATGACCTTATATGACCTCATGAGCTTGCGCTGCATTATTTCGCTTACATGTCAGTTTGAGATCTGTATTTATGAAAAAAGAAAGGATCAGCGGTCACGCCTGAGAGATCGCCACACATCCTGTTTCACACAGAAGGAGAGAGGAAGTCTTAACGTGGCAGGCTTGTGTGTAACACACACCTTTCTTAGATGACATTTGGCCTGTCTTGTCTTTCCACACACACGCACAGCAAGGCCTGTCACAAGATTACGATAAGATATGCAGAAACGCTGCTCGCATGAAAGCCCCGCTTCTGGCAGGCGCTAGCACATGACAGATTTTGGGTTCCTTTATTTTTGACCTTTAGTAGTAATTTTAGATCAGGCTGTCACCTCAGACACTGCAGTACATGTGATCCTGCCCAGATTTTACCAAGGCATCACTAATGATATAGCAAGGTGAAAGATTTCCACTACTATACTAATCAAACATCTGGCCTGAAATCCAAACTAATTATATAAGAAAATATTTTTTTGTTTTTAAGTGTTTTTAGCACTTCTTGTTCTTGTTTTGTTAGATACAAGAGTGGACAGCTCTGTTTTAACCACAGATTTAACATCAGTGGAATTACATTCAAATAACAGAATTTATTTTGGGGTTTTTGTATTTTTCAGAATTAGATTATTGCTTAGTTGCCTTATGTCCACAGTATGTCAGACCTGTCCAGGGTTTCTGGTCCATGTCCACAGGACCAAACCTGGAACCCAAGACATCTTGAGCCTCTTCTGCGCTGAAGTAAACCTTAAATTTACCACCCTCTTCAGCATGTTAATTTATCACCATGAAATTAGAACAGTGTGCGATAACCTGAAACAATTGGTTTGCGCCCAGACAAAATAGCAAAACGTCGGCATTAGGGAAAAGTCTTAAGTTCCTGGACCTTACGTTTCTGCCATTTGATTCCTGAGTTAAAATTGCTGGACTAAATTTCTTGGACTATAATTCCCAGGCATTAGTTCCTGAGCTAAATTCCTGGACTGAAAATATGGCCTTTTGTTGCATTGCTAATGTTCCTGGATATAAATTCCTCTGCTTCCTCTGATAAAAGGCTAAAGTGGCAGATTAATACTGCTAAAGTTCTTGAACTATAGTTCCCAGGCATTAAAAAGGCTTAAATTATTTGGACTTAAGATCCTTGACTGAAAAAATTATGGTCGTAAGTTACTTTGCTAAAGTTCCTGGACTTAAATTCCTCTGCTTAAGTTGCTGGATTAAAGTTCTCTGCTTATGTCCCTGGCTTTAAGTTAATGTCTTTCATTCCTGGGCTAAGGTTTTTGGACTGAAGTTCCAGGAGTAAAGTTGCTGTACTTTAATTTTCGACCCTAAGGTTCCTGGACTAAAGTGGGGGACTAAAATTGCTAGATTGATTTTCTTGAAGTATAATTCCCATGCACTATTTCCTGGGCTTAAATTCTTGGACTTAATGTCCTGGATTAAAAATACTGTCTTAAATTTGTTTGCTAAAATTCCTGGACATAAATTCCTCTGCTGAAGTTGCTGGATGAAAGGTCTCTACTTATGTTCTTGGCTTTAAGTTCCTGTCTTACATTATTGGGCTAAAATCCTTGGGCTTAAGTTCCCAGAATAAAGTTCCTGGGCCTTAAATGTCTGTCCTTAGGTTCCTGGTCTGAAGTGGCTGGACTAAAGTTCTTGGACTATAGTTCCCGGGTATTGGTTCCTGGCTAAAAACAGGGCTGTAAATTGCTTTGCTAACATTCATGGGCTTAAATTCTGCTTTTAAATTTTCTGGAATAAAGGATCTGCTTAAATTCCTGGCCTTAAGTTTTTTGGCTAAAGTTACCAGTCTTATGTTTGGAGCTACTGTTTTGGACTGAAGTTCCTGGGCTAAAATCTCTGAGCTTAGGTCTCCAGAATAAAGTTTCTGGACTAAAGTTCCTGGGCTTAAGTTTCTGCCCTTAGGTTCCTGGATTAATGTGTCCACTAAAATTGCTGGACTAAACTTTTTGGATTATAGTTCCCCAGACATTAGTTCCTGTGCTTAAATACCTTTACGGAAGTTGCTGGATTTAAGTTTCTGGGCTAAAATTGCAGAGCTAAAGCTCCTGGACTAAAAAAATATGGTCTTAAGGTAATGCTTTGCTAAAGTTACACATCTTAAACTCCTGTGTTAAAATTTCTGGATTTAAACTGCTCTGCTTAAGTTCTTGGCCTTAAGTTCCTTGACTAAAGTTTTTGGACTGAAGTTCCAGGGATAAATTCCCCTTTACTTTAGTTCCCAGACTAAAGTGCTTGGACTAAACTTGCTGGACTTAGGTTTCTAGGCTAAAGGCCAGGGTACAAAGGTCCTGGGTTTATTCCTGGGCCTAAATGTCTGCTTTGCAGATTTTGGACTAAAGTTCCTGGCCTCCTCAGTGGAAAGACGGCCGTTGTGGTTTACACAAGTTCCTGACATCAATAGATTTAGGATAATACTTAAGTTATTATTGATTATCTTCACTCCTGATGCCTTACACTGTGTTGCATTACAGTATCTGAGGATGAGATGGTCACGTTTTGGGATTAGTGAGATATGTTGGGATGAGTTTTAGAGGAGACAAAATGCAACACAAAACTAGTCAGTTTCTAATCAACTTAATAATTATTCACAAAGCATATAATACTTCAGACATTTTTGTACTTGCCTATTTAACATGGATAATATCAGACACAAGAGGGGGTTAGTATTTACTCTCATAGTTACTCATGAATGTGTTTTTGTGCAACATTTTATGCATTCAAGTTTTGATTATTTAAAAAAGTGAAGCTTTTGCAGATGTGGCCTGTGTATTGTTGTGGATATGTGGGGTGTTTATTAATGAAGGTAAGTGTGCAGTGCATTGTGGGATTTCTCTCAGGGGTTCCTCACAGACCCCTTAATTGGTTTCCACCCTCAAAAGCGTACAGTTCTTTCAGTAAGTGCGAGATGCAGGGTGAAAACACCAGAACTCTTAATTCCCCGGTTGTTCTCATGGGCACAGGACAGCATTTAGGTCTTCTGTTGGATTTAAGCAAATAACAAAAATGCCAAGAATGTCATTTCATCCCTTATTCTGAAACACAGCCATGCGCACAACAAACCTAGATTATTTGTCACCTAGTTTGTGGTATTGTGTTTCCCGAACAATACATAGAGCCAGAGTATAATCCATAATCTGGAAAACTGGACAAGTTAGTGTATTGACTGCTGATTCTAGATGTAAAAGGCTCAAGACTAGTTTTAATCTGTGCCCAGAAATGGTTTTATTTGTGGCGGCTAGGATTGATTTTTTTCGTAATGTTTATTTAATTATTTATTATTGTTTATTTCTTTTTATTCCTAGTTCACTCCTCAGTTTGGGCAACATTCTGTACAGAGTTTTGTACGTTTTCTCCCCATCTCCATGTGGCTTTAATCCCTTTTTTTTCCTCCCACCTTCCAAAAACATACGAGTAGGTGGATTGGCTAAGATAAATTGCCCCTAGGTGTGAACCGAGTGTGTGAATATGTGTGTGTGTGTGTGTGTGTGTATATGTGTGGTGCCCTGCGATGGACTGGCATCCGATTCAGTGTGTATTCCCGTCTCACACTCAGTATTCCTGGGATAGACACCGGATCCACCACCACCCTGGCCTGGATAAAGCACTTACCGAAGATGAATGAATGAAACTATTTATTTATTTATTTATTTCGATTGATTTAAATAAGACTTCAACACATAAAAATCTACAATCTTAAATGCTACACACTTCCAGAATGTTATACAATATTAGAGTTACAGAGTTTTAAGAATTCTGCACAGTTCAGAAATATTGTAAAAGTTATGATAATAGTGTGTTCACGTCATGCTGGAATTGCGGTAAAGGCTCCTTTTCACACTTCCAGGTTTTCCCAGAAGTAGCCTTCGCAGAATAACTTTACTTCCACTACAATGACAACAATGCACAGGTTGAAGAGTAACACAATGTTCACACCAGCAATGACAAGTTTGTGGGTGTGTTTTTAACGTCGTACTTGCTACGTTGGCAGATTAGCAAAACAAGCTAACTGTACTAGCTACATACACTCACCAGAGGCAGCAACAAGCTCTGCTACTTCCTTCCAAGCTTAATTTTTCTTTCTAATGTCTCTGTAGATGTTTAATGACGTATGTGACACGATAAGATGAAACCATGGTTAAGTTTTTCTTCCATTTTTGAGCATGAAACTGTAAATGGGAATTAATTAGTGTGAAGAAGAGTTATGAGCAGGAAACTGATGAAACGTCGGACCACACACTCTATCGGATTGATTTTATTCCCATGAATCACTGGAGCCAGTCTGGATTTGTCACTTTACTGCATCAAACCTAAATCCCAGCAATAATTTATATTCTTTATTGAGCGAAGAATTCCTCATTGCTGAATTCTCCAACAATTCTGGACACAGTTTAATCTCACAGTTTCTCAAAGTTTAGTCTCAGCAGCATTTACAAAGATGAGGTTAAAAAAAATTCATTGCAAGCAAAGATGATAACAATATCTGTGTGTCTGTAAAACTTCCTGGAAATCATTTTACCCTGCGTCTTTATACTTCCTGTCCATTATGAGATGATGATGGTTCGAGTCTGCTCAGAGCTGGTGATCTCTTTGTAGTCATGAATTACAATAACAACAGCAAAATACATACATTAATGCTCGAGCTAATCTTAAAAGTTACACTACACTGTGTAACTCTGACATTACTGTTACTTTTCCTATTAAAAATTGTGACATTCCCCTCTTAACCGTGTGTAACTGTGGAAACTTGTTGACATTTTTGGGCCGTATTTGTTTATAACATACTGTAATGTCACATCAGAGATTTTAGAAAATTCAGTTTCTAATTATGTATAGGTTTCTTTGAGATGTGAGCATTTTTACAATTTAAAAAATTACCGTAATTCCATTAAGACATGAACACACAATCTTCTCAATCTTACAGAAAATATGTGAGAAATCTAATGAGCAGATTTCATACAACGAAAATGGTTTCAAAAGCTACAACTCTGTGTGTCATGCTAATTTCTATTCTTTGTCACTTTTATTTATCTATTTATTTGATAAGACATGAGATTGTGTTGAGACTGTGCTGAGAGTTTTGCAGCTACATTTTGCAGGAATTGTTACAATAATTACAAAATTCTTACCAACTTCTTCCCCAGTACAGTCTTATCATTATCAGAAATCACCACGTTGCCCGAAATCAAGCGATGCTCCGTACCACAAGCCCGCTTTCTTTAAATTGAAGACTACAGGGTGGATGTCTTGCTTAGAAGAATGCGCAGTGATCGTTATTAAGCTATTTCGATGATATCCATCTTTATAATCCCTCTTACTTGAAATCATCCACATGTACCATGCATTACTGAATTTATATCCAAAACCCATCTCAGCTGAAACTGCTGTATGTTTTATTCACCTTTCAGTGGAGTCATAGCTGAGAGAAGTCGCTTGGTTCTCGAAATGTGAAAAGACATTTAAAAAGAAAAAAAAAACTAAATGAAGATTGATATAATTTAAAAAGCGGTAGTCGTTTAGCTAAGAATATTTTCCTTTATTATACTGTATAGGCTATCATATCAATACGAAGGAGGAATATAATACCAAATATTCATGATTTGTACAGAAATATATATAGATATATATAGATATATAAATATATAAATGACGCTTCATTGAAACAGAACTATTTTCTGCTCTTCCTCATGGTTTTGTTTCTTTAATCTTTTGTTGCCTGGGTTGTTTTGATACACTGTTATGATGGCATGCAAGGTAACTGATATTACTGAATGTCTGATTTATTATTAGCTTCATTGCTTTTTGTAACCGCATTGTTGAATGTCATATACGTTGATTCATTTGTTGACATTTTATTGCACTAATGGATTTTAATCAATTACTTCAGCCTCTTTCATTTATGTTTAAAATATGGTTTGGAGACCTTTATGGTCAGTTTTGAATCTTTAGGTTATCTTTTCAATGAGATGTTTATTTATTGGTCATCAAATGTAAATATTTCTGCCATTAAATTTTTTGGAAGAAACCACTTGTATAAGCTTTTGAGTAGAATTTCCTTTGTCTGCTTCTGTTTCATCACAAACAGGTTTTGTTCACTTAGGACTGAGAATCGAATCCAAAAAAGAGTCGATTCTAATCATTTCCAGCGCTAGATATAGAGAGTCGACTCTGAAGCTTGGGAGTCGACTCCACACTCTGACATGTTCAGACTATGAATGATGAAAAACGATTAAAAAAAAAATCTTTATTTTAGAAGATCTAATTTTTTGTTTAATGTTTAATAAATATCCAGTAAAATGATTTAACGGATTGTCTTTTATAATCGATTCCTAAAAACCGGAATCGGAATCGACTCCAAAAATGTAACCGATTCGTTCAGCGTACTTCTTCGAATTTTACTGGTCGTCAGCGCTTTACTGACACCCCTATCAACCAATCGGCAGCCACGGAAAGCCCAGCAAGGGCGGGGCTTGTGGACGTGTCGAGTCACGTGACCTAATAGGTGTCATATGAGAAGCAGTTGTTTGGGCTGGAGAAGGAGAGCCAGTGCGTCTGTATGGAGTTCACAACTTCTTCCTAAACACACGTAAGATAATTATTTTCATTTCTTTATTTTAATTAACATCTTAACCCCTTTCTAAATTACAGTTTAGCCTCTTGTAATGAGGTTTATTGAGGACGTAGGGAATTAAAATCAGCCTAGTAACGCCTAGCCTGCTAGCTAGATCATTTAAGATAAGAAGGCTGTATCTTGAATGAGTCATTAAACCCTTAGTTAGTGCACTAGATAGGGTACAAAATGATGGTTTTACATGCTACAAATTGCATGATATATTTAATACTGAGGTGTTTTAGTTAAAGTTGTGTAGAGCTGTCTTTCTGAATTATTAAATAATTTTAAAAATTAGGTATGAGGTCTGAATCCCAAATCGCCTCTACTACCTATACAAGTGCACTACTTATATTTTCAGGACGTTACCATAGTGGAGAGTGTTTCCAGTGACTAAATCTTTTTATTTATTGTGTTTTTATAGCTTTAAGGATAATTTACTGATGATTTCAGTGTCAGCTGTTTTAGTAGTTTATATGGAAATGTGTTTATTATTTAATGTAAAGTGTAACAACTTAAAAAACAAGTATAATTAGTGCAAAAAAAAAAGTAATGGGGAATTTAATTTAGGGGGAAATTCTGTAATTTTATGATGAACAACTGATTTAGATGTTCATGGGTTTTTATTTAATTTTTATTTTTAGTTACATTTAATGTTGTGGAACATTTGTGAAACAAGTTAGTTCCTGTTTTCACGTGTGTTATAGCAGCTATAAAGGGTTTTGAGTGAGATGAAGCGTGCAGCCATGATGCGCTCGCTTCATTTATTTATTTCTTACATAAAATGAAACATTTGTTAAGGATGAATTTGTTCCTTCTGTCTACAAGCAGGTGTTTAAAATTCACTCAGCTTTTCTACGTTGTTTCTCCCCTTTTTCTTCTGTAGCCTCGCTGGACGTGTGTGTTAGTGAGTGTGAGTGTGTGTGTGTATGAGTGTGTGGTACAGCATCTCCATGCTCATTGGAGTGAATAAGGATGTATTGCTGCAGAAGCGTGAGTGTGAGTGTGTGTGAGTGTGTGTGAGTGTGTGTGAGTGTGTGTGAGTGTGTGTGAGTGTGTGAGAGTGTGTGTGAGTGTGTGTGAGTGTGTGTGAGTGTGTGTGAGTGTGTGTGAGTGTGTGTGAGTGTGGTACAGCATCTCCATGCTCGTTGGTCAGAGTGAATAAGGATGTAATGCTGCAGGTGTGTGAGTGTGTGTGAGTGTGTGTGAGTGTGTGTGAGTGTGTGTGAGTGTGTGTGAGTGTGTGTGAGTGTGTGTGTTTGTATGAGTGTGTGGTCATGTGGTACAGCATCTCCATGCTCATTGGTGTGAATAAGGATGTAATGCTGCAGAAGAGTGTGTGTGAGTGTGGTACAGCATCTCCATGCTCGTTGGTCAGAGTGAATAAGGATGTATTTCCGCAGGTGTGTGTGTGAGTGGTCCAGCATCTCCATGCTCATTGGTGTGAATAAGGATGTAATGCTGCAGGTGTGTGAGTGTGTGTGTGAGTGTGTGTGTGAGTGTGTGTGTGAGTGTGTGTGTGAGTGTGTGTGTGAGTGTGTGTGTGAGTGTGTGTGTGAGTGTGTGTGTGAGTGTGTGTGTGTGTGTGTGTGTGTGAGTGTGTGTGTGTGTGTGTGTGTGTGTGTGTGAGTGTGTGTGTGTGTGTGTGAGTGTGTGTGTGAGTGTGTGTGTGAGTGTGTGTGTGAGTGTGTGTGTGAGTGTGTGTGAGAGAGTGTGTGAGAGAGTGTGTGAGAGAGTGTGTGAGAGAGAGTGTGAGAGAGAGTGTGTGAGAGAGTGTGTGAGAGAGTGTGTGAGAGAGTGTGTGAGAGAGTGTGTGAGAGAGTGTGTGAGAGAGTGTGTGTGAGAGTGTGTGTGAGAGTGTGTGTGAGTGAGGTCCAGCATCTCCATGCCTATTAGTCAGAGTGAATAAGGATGTATTGCTGTGTGTGAGTGTGTGTGAGTGTGTGTGAGTGTGTGTGAGTGTGTGTGAGTGTGTGTGAGTGTGTGTGAGTGTGTGTGAGTGTGTGTGAGTGTGTGTGAGTGTGTGTGAGTGGTCCAGCATCTCCATGCTCATTGGTCAGAGTGAATAAGGATGTGTGCGCGAGTGTGCGCGAGTGTGCGCGAGTGTGCGCGAGTGTGCGCGAGTGTGCGCGAGTGTGCGCGAGTGTGAGAGTGGTCCAGCATCTCCATGCTCATTGGTCAGAGTGAATAAGGATGTATTGCTGCAGGTGTGCGCGAGTGTGCGCGAGTGTGCGCGAGTGTGCGCGAGTGTGCGCTCCAGCAACAGGACCGACGCTGTTCTTGATTGCGTGAGGAAGGGCGAGACGTCACAGATTTAATGATTTATTTGTGTGTCTCGATGCTAAGCGTGTCTCTGATTGTACTTCCTGCAGCTGTCTGACTCGTGAGCTGAGGGATCAGCGCTGATCACGCCGTGTAAAGGAAGCCCTCGGCTCTGAGAGAAAATGGCTGCCGCGGTGAACGGGGAGAAGCCTCTTCCTCCCAGCAGCGTCTTTGACCTGGACTACAGCTCCACATCTGTACAGCTGCAGCTCATCGGCCTCGGCTTCGGCTTCTACACCCTCATCTTCCTCCTGTCTCACTTCCTGTCTGTCCTGCTGTCCCAGACCTACCGCTGTCTGTCCGCTAAAGAGAAGGTGTGGGGTTTAAGAGTCCTTGCTGCAGAACCAAAAGTCCAGGGGGTGGAGTCTGGCCCTGATCCAGATCCAACTCCTGACGCACATCCAACTTGAAACACACTCTGTTATCTGAGTTAGACTCCGCCCGTGTGGGAGGAGCTGGATGACGCCCGACTCCACCCCCTGGACTTTTGGTTGTGCATCAACGGGTAGTTGGGGATTTTCGATTTGAGAAAACCACATACATACACAACTGCTGTCATGTCACAGGAAACTAATCAACAACAGGGTGGTGTGATGAAGCAGAGTTACTGTTACCACTGCGATCTTGATTATTTTCCCCTTTCAGCACATCCTGAAGTGTTTTATTCCTCTTATACCACAGCAATTCACCAACGATTACAATTTTTTTTTTAAATAATAAATGACGTATCATACTTTTTATCCATTTGTAGTTACACTTAATGTTGAAAAAACGTATTTTGTCACCAGCTTCTATTTTTTTCTTCTTTCTTGAAGTTAATAGGAGAGAATATTAACGCAGTCTGATACACATCTGTGTGCAGGTGTTCTGGTGTTTGGCGGCGACGCGGGCTTTCTTCGGCTTGCAGAGCTCGGGGGCGGGGTTACGGGCGCTGATGGAGGACGGCCCCTTGTTCAGCGATAAGGTGCGCGGGCAGACGGGCTGGTCGTGGTTCACCGTGCTGACGGCGTGCGGGTTCTTCACGTTTGAGAACGTGGCGCTGCACAGCTCCAACCTGGTGTTCCGCTCCTTCGACGTTCCGCTCGCCGTCCATCACGCCTTCGCCCTGGCCGGCTTCAGCGGGACCGCGCTGTGTGGGGACATGGGACACTTCCTGGCCGTCATCACGCTGCTGCTGGAGATGAGCACGCCCTTCACCTGCATCTCCTGGATGCTGCTCAAGGTGGGTGGAGCTAAGCTGAAACGAGAGACGCATAGTGCAGCCATGAAGTCCCATAATGCACTGCACCATTTAAAGACATGTTACCTGTATAGTTGAGGATGCGAGGACATGTCCACAGTAGACTGATGTTTCATGTGGCCTGCATAGTAAATAGGGTTGTGGATTGGGACACGTCCACAGTGGACTGATTATAGTGCTTATACAGTGCTCAATGTGGCCTATAGAGTGCGTAGGCTGTGTGGTTTGGGACACGTCCACAGTCGAGTCATGATGGTGTAGTGTTTGTGATGGTGGTTTATGTACCCTATATAGGGAATAGGGTTTAAGTTTGGTATGCATCCAAATTGAACTGATGATGGTGTCACAGTTATGACAGTGTTTATGTGGCCTCTGTAGTACACATGGTGTAATTTGGGACGTGTCCACGGTGGGCTGATAATGGTGCTTAATGTGGCCTATAGAGTGAATAGGCTGTGTGGTTTGGGACACGTCCACTGTAGTCTGATAGATATGGCTGGTGTTTTATGTAGTCTGTATAATAAAAAGCTATTGTGGTTTGGGACACACCCATAGTGGGCTGATAATGGTGCTTATGTGGCGTATATAGTAGTAAACCAAGGGGTTGTGGTTTGGAACTCGCCTACAGTCGATTGATGGTGTGACAGTTATGATGGTGTTTTTTTTTACGTGGCCTATTTAGGGAATGGTGGTTTGTAGCAGGTCCAATGATGATGGAGAGATATTTATGATGTTTTATGTGACCTGTGTAGTAAATATGGTGTAGTTTGGGACACATCCACATTGGACTGATGGGGTGGCATGTATGATGTTCATGTGGTTTATATAGTGGTTTGGGACACATCCATAGTTGAAGGATGATGGTGTTTGTTTCGTTGTCTAATAACCAGAAAAGGTTCCCTTACATCCCAGATTCTGTGCCCTCTATCAGCGTCCTTCACAGTGCTCAGGGTGTAAAAGGCAGAGCGAGAACGTCTGATCTTTTATTCAGAGCTTATAAAAGGATATAACCATGAATAGAGAGAGTTCTGTAGCTCGTCTGTGTGCATGTAGCTGAAGTGCAGAACTGCACCACCACACCTTCATCCTGTGTGTGTCCGTGTGTGTCCGTGTGTGTCCGTGTGTGTCCGTGTGTGTCCGTGTGTGTCCGTGTGTGCGACTGTGTTTGTGTGTGCGTTTAGAAAGAGGAACTATCATATTTTGTTTCTACCATAACATCAGTTAGAGTTTAGAAAAGAGGAATGAAGTGGGTGAAAGGTTCTGCACTTTCTTTTAACTTTAAACACACACCATGTGACGTGAGCTGATGATCAGTTTGCAGGTGCATCGTCATGTGCAATATAAACAGCAGTAAATTATATCCTTATTTTAATTTTCTCCCTAATTCATTACTTTATCATGTAATTGCTAGTCAACATCTGTCTGATAGAAGTACTAATATCACTAATAAATAATCAGGAAATAAAATATAAAATATAAAATAAATGTATGTAGAAATAATGTGTAATAAACTAATAAATGATTCAGAAACAAATATAAAATCAATTAATATAATAAAATAAAATAAAATCAGTTTTCTGGCTGTGGAATGTGTAGGTATCGATACAAAATAAAAATAAGTTTATTTCAGTACTTTTCTTAAATTGCGTTTTAGTGAATTTGTGTTCGTTAAATTGTACGTTTTATTTTTATTTTTATTTATTTTTTTAAGTTTTTTTTATCACTGTTATTCAAGATCACTGTTGAATTCTGGATTGTTGATTAAATTT